>NW_027110766.1:82564-84816 GCF_000696795.3 Halyomorpha halys | reverse complement strand
GGTCCGCCCTCTACTGTGAAGCACAGAGATTTGCCACAACAAAACAGTGACACCATATCTCACAGATTAGTTGCGCCCGACGGAAGGTTAAAACGGGAAAGAGAGACTTTGAGATAGAGCAATATTTAAAAAGCCCCTGAAATCGAAAAACGGCATCAAACCCGCCACTCCCGCCCTCCATGGTAGCCTTACTTATCTGTCTTTTCAAACGGACACTTTCAGCGAGTAGGTTGGTCGATGAACAAAAGAGCAGATCGTAACGCTAAAAAAAAGGCCATCCTTCCCCGCATGACCCGCCACGCTAAACCCCCGGGTTTAACTAAACTAAACTTAAACTATACTTCTATTCTCATAATTTGTATGTGTTAAAAATTTATGTTTTATTCTATAAATTTTACATAGTTAAGCTACTAGTAATACTTTTAAAGTTATTGTCTAGAAAACTAAAAATATACAGCCACCATTTACAAAAATCTGCCATAATAGTCCCATGCCTCCCCAGGGAGAGGTATACTTTTTATCATGATCTTTTTAAAATTGTTATTAACGGAATCCATTGAAAAATATTTGCTTACAATTATTTCTAGGCTAGCTTACAATTTTGGAAGACTACTAAGGTTGTTCACGACCTAGGCCCTGTTTCATAATAAAGTACATACTAATACTATTAGTGTTGTAGATTTAACTTAATTAAATTACACTGGCTTGTACAAAAGTAACTTGTACTTTAGTACTTTTTAACTTCTGTAATATCACTAATAGTCCTCCCTATTGTGAAAACAAATAAGTATTAGTGTAATTACCACGTTGTTTTTATACTTGTATTTTGAACCAATACTATTAGCTTTAATTATGAAACAGGGCCCTGCAAGGGGTAGAAGTAAGAACGATGAACGTTTTAACACGAATCAACTGTTATTTGAAACGAATAACAACTGTTAGTTTTATTTCGTTTCCCCTTTCGCCACTAGTGTCTTTGTAAGTTCGGTTTTCGTCAAAATGGTTATACAAGCCTAAAGGTGTTCTGTTTTGTAGACTAACAACAGTCACCATTATGTTATCTGTTGTGTTGCCCTTAGTTTTTCATTTTGTGAATTGCCAAAGTGCTAAGTCATTTATTTATTTATTTTTAATTTTTCGTATTATATTACAGAACATTAGATTTCACATCACATTTTTGAAATAACTGTTTATAGAAATAAATTTTAAAAAATATATATATTGCGAAATCGAAGAATTTCCAACCTAATTCATAAAACATTTCATCATTATTATATCGGTTATTTTTAACAACTATTAAATAATATCGGGAACGAAAACGAGTAATTATAGAAGTATTCTGTTTACAAAAAGACTTGGATTTCCTAATTAAAACATGATATTATGGATAAAAAACTTGCGGTTGAAAGACTCAGAAAAGTTAACTTTTGTGTTTTAATAACCGTTTATAATAATCCACCATCAAAATTATATAGTATATTATTGAAAATAAACTAAAGTAAATTTTCATTACAGCGAAGGTGATATAGTAAGCTGTGGAGCATAATATAGTGGACCGCGTGATATAGTAGGCAGCGATGACCTGCGCATAGCGACCCTAAAAACAATAGACCATCTCTCTTCCTTTTTTGCTAAGGGCCTGGTCAAAAGGTTTTTTCTTTATTTGCTACTAATCACCTGTAATTAATCTATTAGCCTCTTATCTCCCATAAATTATCGTGAGGTTACAATTAGAAAATTCCTCTTCACGATCCGTCTTCAGTCAGGAATGTATTTATTATTTTTTTTTTTTTGTTTACATTGATAAATTTTTCTGTCTTTGAGATCCATATCTTACAGTATTAGTCATTTATAATTAGAAGTTAAGAGTCCTAACAGTTAGTATAATTAAAGCATATTGCTCATTTAAATATTATGTGCCTTATAATTGATTGTGAATATGTACTTAGTATTTTAGGTTGATTTAAAAATAACGGGCAACTTTCAGTTCCCATTTTCAACGAAACAATATTAAAATAAATTATGAAAGGTCTGAGGCTACCAAGCTTTAACCAATAACAAGCAAAATTTAAAGTAAGTTCTATAAATAAAATTTTATATTTCTTTTTCCAGGTGTTATGGCCGCAAGTTTAGATCAGTGTCTCTCTTTGCCTTTGCTTCCTAATATTGGGAATATTACTTCCTAATATTGGTAAATATATCGCGTGAGGACTTAGGCCTCCATGGTCTATTGTGCCCATAAAATAATAATA
>NW_027110766.1:59632-81924 GCF_000696795.3 Halyomorpha halys | reverse complement strand
CTAATATTGGGAATATTACTTCCTAATATTGGTAAATATATCGCGTGAGGACTTAGGCCTCCATGGTCTATTGTGCCCATAAAATAATAATAATATAGCCGCAAATTCAGATCAATGTTCGCATCTCTCTGCCTTTGTTTCCTTTTCATTCAGGCAGTTTTTCGAAACCAGCTCTTAAATTTTGTGAACAGTGTGTTTATAAACAGGAGAACATTTTTACGTTCACGGATAATATGGTGAGAGTCAATTTGTTAACAATTAATTATATAAATTAGTGATTTATAGTAACAGCCATAATAGGCACAGCTGACTCAGGTTGCCGGTAATTCCCCTTAAAAGGTCTTATCGAACTATTTCATGGTTAAGGCTCCGTGTACCAACATTACAGTCTCCAGCGGGTGTTGAGTTCGAATCCAAAGACTTCTGTCTATGTCCAAGACTACGTCCTGCGAAAATTCAGAAGAGAAGACTGTAGTCTCAGAAATCAGCGAAACAGACTCACAATGTTTAAAAAGACGGGCGCTTCAAAAGCGCCAACGAAACATTGCCCCAGAGTCCGCGCGAAACTCTCCTAACAAGAAAAAAAAATAAATCGACCAGATCCAAACAGCCAGTGGAAAAACAGTAACAACTGGTGAAATTAGTTTACCAACCACAACTACCAGCAAAAATATTGTTGCCGCTAACAGTCAACCAGACGAGACTTCGAAACCGGCTACTTTCTCGGAACCAGAGCCACCACCTTTTTATGTTATGGATATCGAAAAATCCGTTTCCTTTGGTAGGGAAATTGCAAATTTGATAGGTCTAACGAATTTTCGCTATTTTTAAGAGTGAAGGATATAACAATCAATACTACCAAGAAGGAACATTATATATATAAGGAACATAAAACTGTAATAAATTATTTGAAATCGAAAAAATACTAATACTAACCTTCATTGCTACCATCTCATCGCGATGAAAAAGCATACAGAGTGGTCTTAAGAGGGCTACATTGAACTACCCGCACAATAAGAAGTGGCCTAGAGGAAATAGTACATAATGTCCGAAATATATCATAGGTATTACACTGAAACATTGCCACTACCACTGTTCTTCATAGACTTAGAGCCAGCACGAAATTTTTCAAGTCACAAGACTTGTATATTCATCGGTATGTTTTGAGCAGTTCAGGCAGAAATCTATAATAGTGTAGTGCACTAACAGTCAAAACTTGGGACAAACAAAGAGCTACTGCCATCACCAAACCAGGTGCGTTAAATTTGCCAGCCTCCATGCATCAAACACCTGCCAGAAATCAAAAGATGAGCCAGACAACACTCTGTTCGAAAGACCATCCGGCTAAATTCAGGGTGTGCGAGGTCTATAAAAACGTTTATAGGCGAAGGACCCATAATAGGGCATTAAAAACTCCTGAGAAAAAAATCCACACAAATACCTCCTGAAATTGGGAATTTCGCAATTTTTCCAGAATTGCAGAAAAGTGCAACTCAACCAGCAACAACCATCTGTCTCAGACCATCATCGCCAGGAATACAGAAGACCTCCACCATATTCTGAAGTCACAAAGAACCAGCCGTCTCGACGTCAGGCGCCTCAGGCCTCCATTCCTATCTCCAGACCTTTCATTCTCAGTCACAAACTCCTCGTCCGCCTATTCCTTACTATCATCTACTTATAAAAGTTAAATTACCCCCGGAGAATCCACATCCAGCTCCTACTCATCCTACTGTTCAAGTAAACAACCACTCCAATTACCGGTAGCTCCTCTATCGACGTGTTCACCCAACACCCAGCGCTCCGAGTCAGCCAAATTACCCAGCCCCTGATCCACATCTACATCTACAACTACAATCCACCCGATATAAACTATATCCTTTCATCCTTCCTGTTGGATCTCCAAGATACTATTAAACCGCTTATCACACTTCTCACTAAAATTCCTACTGAAATTTCTTTTAATCTCCCACAATGAGTGCAAAGCAAATAACTATCCTTTTGTGGAACACAAATGAACAACATAACCACCGTGAAGAACTCGATATATTTCTCCACAACAAACACATAGATATTGAACTGTTGACAGAAACTCAGTGTTCTCAACGGTCACATTTCTACATACGTGGCTACATTACTTATCGATCAGACCACCTAGACAACACTTCACACGCCTGATCCTGCATCCTTATCCATAAATCCTTATCCCATTCCCCCCTTCCTTCCAATCCAACTGATACTATCCAATCAACTTCTGTAATCATTTCAACTCGTCCTTTCCATTTAACATTATCATCTTTATACTGCCCCCATGGTAATCCCTTCCCTACAACCACCTTGACTCTTTATTCCAATCCTTCGGATCGTGCTTCATTGCTGGAGGAGACTATAATGCCAAGCAATAACGATGGGGATGTCGTACATCCAATACCCGTGTCACTATCCTACCACAAAATACTTGAGTCAAGTTATATATTAGAGAACATCAATTATACAATAAATTTTAAAACAGATACAAGGAATTTGAACCAAAATTATGCAGAGATTTTAAGTAAAATAAATTTATAAAAAATATGGGAAAAATTTTTGTTACTATTTACAATTAATTTTAATATGAATTTATATATATTAATATGAATATGAATTCGAATAAATAAAAATTTAGACCAAAATACAATTTGAATTAAAATAATAATAAGCCTGACCTGAGTGTGTGGAAGGTTATAGTTTGTTTATCTAATAGTGGATATTGTAGTTTTAATATAAATTAAAGTTTTAACAATTAATGAAACTTTAAAAAAATAGGTAACTAGACATAAGTTTATTAATAATTAATTTGATTTTCTATTAATTGACTTTTTCATAGGGTGATTTTGACTTTAATTTGATGACCTGGGCAAAAAAAACCTGTAAAACATTCTTTAAAATTTGATGTGAGGTGTGAATTTATATTTATGGTATGGTATATTATTAAAAATAATGTTGTTTTTAAAATTGTTACAAATGAATACATTATAAGTTGTTAAATGTTTTGATTGTCCTTGACGATGGCCGAATTGGCGTTGGACTATTAATATAATATTTATATTTAATATAACTATTTAATATAATAAAGAATGTTGAGACTTAATAAGGATATCATTTGATATATTTATAAACTAATTAAATTATATAAAAAATATTTCTTTTTTGTGGTCAAAAAGGTACCAGTACAATGAAACCATAGTCACGACATAATTTAAATAATTAGAAAATCATTTAATATATTTAATATGATTTGCGATTAAATTTTATTTATTCGCATATCTTTATTCACACCTCTCATTTGACATGACCACCAACGAATGAGATAAAGTCTGGGAAATGTCATGATAGGCATGAAGGGAAGCGTTTCCCAGCGACAGAGTTAGACGAAAATTAGATATAGATAAAGCTATAGCTAAAATTGCCATGAATTCAATCTCTATCAATGAATAAGCTGTTAATAAATAACCACCAAGGCAAAAAAAAATTAAAAATAAATAAAATTTAACGAATATTAGCAAAATTAAATAAAATATAAATGGCGTTGATGACCAATGAAGTTTGGCGCCACTAAACAACCAAACAAACAAACAACCAAGGCAATTTGAGCTATACTTTTATCTATAGCTAATTTTTGCCCATCACTGCCCTGGGAAAACTTCTCTAGGCGTGATATAAAAGTTAATGTTTAGACTAGAAGATCATTCAGCTAGTTTTCCGTTTTATACGTAGATTAATGGAGATATTCGTTGTTTTCATGGCGTTTTAAGATGGGATGCTCGTCTTATTTATCCTGGAATAATTTGTAGTTGGTCCGTAGGTATTCATTAACTGTTGGGATGTGAAGGTTAGAATATAAAGTTGTTAATGTACCAAGGTGCTTTCGTAATTGTCCTGAATTTTCTTACTTCAAAAATTTGAATTTAAAAAGTGACACCAATTTACTGATCCGAATATTTGTGATACTTACATCCAAATTAGTGTCAGCTTTATTAATTTTAAAATTTAATTTTACGAGGATTAGCTCACGATTATAATATTTAAAAAGTTATTTTTCCTTTCTGGCCAGAGTTTGCGAAAGAAATGAGTGAAATTGGTGGATGACGTCACGATTAGAATTGCTGGGCTGCAATACAATATACATTTCCGTATATTATTATTAATTACAATCTATACAATTCCGAAGTCTGTAAAATATCTCTATTTCTATGAGTAGTTAGAAGTATTTATTTACCTATGACAATAGTTTATTATTTATTGTTTTCTGAGACTATGTGGAGGAGGAAGTTAAAAGATTTAAAGCTAAAACCTTATCGCATTGACCATTAAAATTACCATTTAGATTTTAAGCAACAAACTGATACAGATATAATTTACAAGGAAATGCATTTTTGGCGGCTCTAAGATTATTTTGAGATATCCTACAGTACATATTCATATTATAATAAAAATATTTTTCCTGAAATTTGTAAGAAATTAATATTAAGATTTATTGAATTATAAATGTTTCTCTAGGTACTGGGGATCTTAAAACGTGAACTTCTGTCAAAAACTCGAATTCAAAATTTTCGATCGTAATGTTTCCCCTTACTGTATATTCCATTTATAGGTACGTGAAAGTAAAAATAAAGGCAGTGAGGAATCTATACTGAAATTTTTACGTGTCGGACATTTTTTAAAAAATAATTTCGATGTCACAATTCATTTAGGTCTTTCTAGTATTGTGAAGGGGATAGCAACCACGTTAAAATGGTTTCTATTTTATTCTTAATAATTTATTTATTAAATTAATTTTATTCTTAGGTGATTAGACGTCCCAGAATAAAATTAATTTTCTTTTCATTTCATTAAAATGCAAAAAAACCCAAAATAGCAAAATGTTATGACGTTATGACGATATTAAAAATATTGTTGAAATTCCTTCCAAAACAACTTGAATTTATCAATTTAAAATGCCTTCCTAATCTTATATTAACAAGTCTTAACATTCTTATCAGTTTTAATTCCATCATTTATGATAAAAAGGATTTATGTATAAAATAAACAAGGATGACTTGAACATCTCAACCTATAGAGATACAAACAATGCATTATTCGTAGCTCAGGTTTTTACAAGTGATTAGTTTTGAAGGAAACGGGGTTTTGAATAGGTTGAATCTATGAGTTAAATACTTTTGTACACTAGCGGGTGAACTATTGCCTGCCCATCTTTATTAAGCAGGAAGTCATTACCGGCAGACACTATTTTGGAACAGATAGAGCGATCAATAATGAGCTGTTTGGTACGTCGTAAATCCGGTTTTCCATTTCTTACAGCCATCATCGGGCATTAGAAGAGAGAGGGTATTGGGTGTTGGGTGCACCCCCTGCAGCGAAACTAATTGCACCACCTATCTGATTTATCGCTACTAAATTATTTGCTACTCACTTCTCCGATATTTATAAATTGTTCTTTATGTTATTTATAGGCGATTGTTAGCTGGTTCTGATGTGTAGAGGGCCCTCAATCTTAACCGACCACTGCCTTCGTTATTTCCTTTTATAAATTTATTCCTACTCGTTTATAAGGCACTTTGTTAGTTGGTGAACAAACAGAACACAATTAGGTCTACAGAAATGATTCCACCTGATTTTTGTAAAGGAAAAAAAATATTCTTAATTGTTATTGAATTCATTCAGTACAAATTCAGCACGATGAATAAACACCACTACAGCGGAGGAAGTTAAACGCGCAAACAACTTCATAAACTGATATAGACAGAATTAACTAGGGAATAGATTTTTGGCGATGCTAAGGTTATTACTAATTACCTAATTAATTTAATAAAGTAACGACTTCTGTGCTTCTTTTCGATTATAACTCCTAAACGGTACATCCTAGAAAGGTAGGGTATAAGAAATTAAACTGCAAAAACCATGTCTTATTAATTCGACCAAGTAGTATATCTTAAATCGTAAATCAAAAAAACGAAATATTTCCCAAAATTATTTTGTTATGCATGAACCGAAATTTATAACGGGTTTATGTCCTTGAATAGTTACTAAGAGACCTTAGGAATAGGTTCTTTCGGTTATTTACCTATAAATACTGAACGATAATTCCTAGTGAAAAAGTTAGTAAAACAACTTAAAAGACTTTATATTATGCATCGAATAAATCACATGTGTTTTGAAAGTGTGAACGACGACGATATCATACTATACGATGGTATAATAACATCAGAGACCTTGCCCCGAAGCAGGCCGAAATTGAACTCCTGCTGCAACATAGGCCATCCATAATGGCGCTGACTGAGACAATGCTATGGATGTACTTCCATGGGTATGTTACATACCGAGAGGCTTGACTCGGGAAAGCGTCATGATACTGGTCAGAAAAAGATACCATCGAGAAAAATCCTCAACCCAATGGCAAAGACCGAGGGAACTCATCTAGTCACGGAAGACGTGTGGTTGAAACACTGTTTTACGTTCGGCTGTGTCGAGATGATCCCTGAGACCGGGGCTAACATCCGTGAAAAAACAGCTCACACTCAGACAAAGAGTCGATATTTCGTCCTAGGGGACTTCAATGCTGTATGGCAGCAGTATTCCACGGGTACCTATATTACCAAGACCAGCCTTCCTGCCTTCCACCCGGGAGTGCCGGAACCCTTAGGCATGAGTCCTGGTCTTCAAAAATCGACCCGGTCCTAACCAGAGGTATGCATACGATAACGGACTGCCGAGCGTTGCTCTTCGGGCCGTCAGATCATTGGCCTGTACTATCGAAGGTACCTACGAAAGGTTTCTAAAATTTCAGATTCGTTAATTTGTCAAATTAGTTAGCTACTTAGTAACCACTTTAAGACTGTCAGAGAGGCAATTCCATAATATGTTTGGATTCATTTGTACGCTGGGCTACATCGTTTAGGAGTTATAAAAATTTTAGATCGCTACTTCACTAAAGCTGTATACAAGCCACAGATATAAAATTTTTGAGGAAGCTATCGGTAAAACTGGATTCGACCTTGTTAGAATTATAAGAATAAGAGAAGGAACAAGGCAGGAACGCTTATAGAAAATAAACCAAGAGACGAATTTACGTGGTTCGACCAAGTACAAAAAAAGCCGATCTGCAGAATCCCAAGATGTATTTGAGAGGCAAAGACTAAGGGAAAAGGATCACGCGGACGACCGAGGTATTCGTTGTAGGACCCCATACCGGATCTAGGAAGAGACAGAGGTCCCTGTTTGGATCTAGAGTAATGGCTCCTAACCGGAGTTCCAAGAGATCCTTCCAGGTTTTCCACGAAATAATCGAAGAATGGGTCATGTCCTTCAACTCAACACATTTTTGAACCTTACCATTTCAGATTTTCTTCAATTTTATACTGGATTTGTGTAAGAATCCAGGTCTTTCTTAGCTGTTACTGAAAATACGGCATTTAACAATCTGTATCAAATGAAATGTAGAGGTATCGGCATTTATTAACTTCTACTAAACGGTTCCGCCATTTTCTTACAAGTACCTAAAGGGTTCCACTACAAAAAAAAATTGGGACCCACTGCTTTTAAAAGAATCAAAATGTAGGGAATTTACTCTTGTTTGATTTAATATAATTTGTTATTTTTAAAAATAAGCACTTTAAGAGGAAAAAAACCTAAGCAATATTACTTTATTTAATCTTCTGACAAGGTTTTGGTCATCATTCCATTATATAGACCAATCTACAATTATATTAAAAAAAGATAGATCTTATCAAGCTTAACGATCACTTTTACATTGATATTATTCACAATTACAATATAAATGTAAGCTGAAACTGAAGAGGGTCATGAATTGCTTCCTAAGATTTATGTACGGGATTTCTAGGCGCTCTCATATCTGCCCATGGTGTACCGAATTGAAGCGCCTCTATCCAACCTCCCGAAGGCAATACCTTCTTGGTATTTTCCTATTAAAAGTCTTTAAAATTAAAATCCCTTCCCAAATCCTTGATCTCCTCACTCTACCATCATCCATCCATTCATTAAACCCCAGATCCCAACCGATTGATTTATAAATGCCCTCTCATAGATTCACTTCCTTCAGCAAATCCTTCGTCATACGTGCCACCTCTTCCTAGAATTCGTTTCCCGTCTCCATTTGCCAATCCATCTCTTCTTTCCTTTAAACAACATCTATTCCGTCACTTACTACATAACCAAACCTCTGTGTCCATCTGAATAATGTATGTAGCTATATATTGATTACCATTATAAATTGTAATTCAACCTAATGTATTTCAGTATTAATGTAACTTTAACTTGCATACTAAAACATTCTAAATGTTTGCCAGACAATTAATCCTAATGTGTGAACCATGTAGTATTTATTGCTTTTGTCCCAGAATAAAATTATTTTTTCATTAAATTATACTCGATATTTATTTTTACATTTTTATATTATCATTTTAACTATCATAAGTTTCAAATCTTCTCTTTATTGAATATGTCTCGATTTCTAAAATCTGTTACTTTTTTTTATTTTTGAAACTAACGTTTTACCATTACCAATATTTTAAAAAATGGATTATTTAAATATATTTTTTCAATTTTCCAATTATATCAATTTATAAACTTTTATCTAATTGTCCGTACTTAATGATAACAATGAAGGTTGCTAGCCAAATATGGGCTTAGATAAAACATTTTTGATCACTTTTTTTCCTCATGATGGCATTTATTTTGAAGAATGCTATAAAATCTTTTAATCTGACCATAATATAAGTTGTTACAGCTACTTCTACATTGTAAAACTCCTCATAAACTGTTTATTAGAAGCATGCAATTAATTCAATTAGCTCAAATCCAGTGAACGTTCTCTGAACTAGTTGTGAACTTGTACACAGTACCAGGACCTTCAGCAACGGTTGTTATTAATTCCTGGCGTATCTCCCTCCAACATCGTTCTTCGAATGCGATGGTATCACTGTATCGGTGTCTGTGATTATAGCCAGGAGTGGACTCTGATGGATCTACAGCCGATAATCTGCCGCCGAAAACAAATATTGATAAGCTATCTCCGATAGAGCGGAGCACCCTCTAAGTATTGGTCGGAGGCTATAATAAGTATGGGCCTGCCTACAGCACGTCCAGTCTCCATATGGGAAGCCGCTAGGATATACGTGTGCTGTGTGGGGTGTTGCATGTGATAGTAGGAGGTTTAATAAGTATATCTGTCCACCTCGGGCTGTTCCCCCTAACAATTAACTCTGGCCTAAATAAAAAGAAAACAAAAGCAAAAAAGATTGAGAATATCAGCCGATGCTTAATTGCCTATGATAATTTAGTTCGGTTGTAATGGATGAAGGTGCCGAAAATGTTCCTTATTTCCTGTAATTGGAATCCTGTATCTGGATTCCAAGATGGAAAGGCTTCCATTTTGATCGTGTCCTTGGTAATCTACAATGGTGGTTTGCAAACTAGTTGAAGCCAAGACACAAGGAGCGCTTGTGTATTTTTGATACCTGTTCCTCCTTATTGCTAGAATTTTGATTTATTTTGCATCTGCTTAAAATGTTTACTAGAACAATCATTTTTTTGAACGATATTTTAATTACCTTCGAATTCATTTTTTTTCTCTATTCGAACATCAGTTTTTTATCAGAGGACTGAATGAAAAAGGAATTAAAAATTGTTCTAATAATGATGTATAAAAAAACATGAATTTCCGAATTCTTCCCTGGGATTTACATGTAAAATATTAGGAAATCATTTTTTAACGATAAAGAATTAAAAAATGTTTTTATGTCATTGGTTTCAGGATTATTCAATGAGGTTATTGAAATCAAAGTAGATTACAAATGGTATGTAGAAAGATCAATTTCCTGAGCATTTTATGATGACCATAAATTTCGGGTAATACTCATCAGATTTCAGGTAAGTTAAGAAATCTGGTCGAAACCGTTGGAAATTTTAGATTTTGCTCATTCCTCCTCCCCTTTGTAGCGAATTGTTGCAGGAATGCCACTGGTTCCAGGCATTTCAAATTTCATTTCTCCTTCATTTTATTAAGCATACACTTAATATATTATTGTTAATAAGTTTAAATGAGATTTATTTAAAGAAGGGAAAGAAAAAGAAGTAGAAAGATGAAAGGAATTGCGAAAGTGGAGCCCAGGCAAATTAGAGACCGGATTTTTCTGCAAAGGTACATTTTATTCCCATGCTTTAAATTTAGCCAAACCTCGACAGATATTCCGAGTCATAGAAAATACGTTCATAAACACTAATTTTATATTAAACAAAATTGTAAGTATCAGGAACTTCTCTACAATTCCGCTTCTTTTGATAATTTCTTTATTTATTGATAAGTAGTACAATCTGCCACAGATTTTAGCAGTGAGTAATAGAGGTAGGTAATTGAACATATTCATACCACAAATTAAAAAAAAAAAAATAAAAAATAAGTAAAATAAAAAAAGTAAATATATATAAAAAAAAGAATAGAATAAAAATAAATAAATATAATCTTTATATGTATATAAACAGAGAAATAAAATTAACATAATCAAAGAAAGTAAAATAAATCTACAATTTCCTACGTTTTGGGTTTCCTCTGCAGAAAGTTGCATGTTTTACTATTTTTCTTTTCTTTTTTTTTTTTTGTATACAACTTAATACTTAATTTCTGGTGATACATAGATTTTACAGAGCACATTTAGTGTTATTACTTTTAAATATAATTCCCTTATAAATCCCATAATTCTTTGAGAAATAAATATGAGAAGAGGCTACGCGAGTCGAATTATTTAGCAAGGGCAGCCAACAGTGGCACACAAATAATTCACGAGAACGGCATGACTTTTCAATCCGAGGGTGTGGTAGCCCTCCTCGTTGATTCCGACCAATAAATAATCCGATAAATCAGCTGAAGTTTATTACAAGTCAATTATCAGCCGCCATGTTATGGGTAACAGTATCGTAGTGTGGTGAAGGATGTTCCAGAAACACGCGAGTTCTCTCCCTCATGATAATTGTATTTATGTATTATCTACGGTGTAAATGTATGAGGTATTAAGGTTTTATCTGTTAAGTTGTAAATTGACGTATTTTTCAATTTCAACATTTTAGTATGTATATTCTTTTTTGGCTCTACAATAATTAATAGCAATATTAATAACGATTTGATTGATAATACTCGAAAACAAAGATGACAACAAACAGACCGGCAAAGAACCAACAGTGCTCCTTGATTCTTCAAAAACGTAAAAAATGCGAGTGAAAATTTTCGATTATGCAATATTCGATACACGTTTCTCGAACTCATAAGTAAGTTCAATAAATCTGAAATTATTATAATTGTTTATTGAATCATTAAAAGGAAAAAATTGAGGAATGATGCTATCAGCTTTTTATTGTTGTTGGATTTAGGGCTTTAGTGCGTAAAACCCAATAGTCGTCAACGCCCATGTTTCATATTTTATTTTCCTCGATATTCGGAATTTATAACTTTTTTATTTAATTTTTTTTTTTTTTTCAATCCAAAGATATTGAACTCTTCGAAGTTAAGATAGTACATGAGTTTAAATATTGTTTAATAGATTATTTTTGACGTGACAACGTCTTATAAATCATTTTGCGGGATGCCATGTTAGAAAAAGTGTCCCGTAACGGAAATTGACTTCGTTTAACATATGGATATTATATCATATGTATAAAAATTAATTAATGTATAACCAAGCAAAAATAAATATCTGAATTCAATATGTGAACTGGTTTATTATTTCAAATATATAACATTGGATTGATTTTAATTTATATTTATGTAATATTAGCATAGAGTATACGTTGTCACGGAAATATGTCGCCTCATATCGGGCACGGTTTTTTCTTAAAATAATTAATATTGATACTATATTTTTTTTCGATATCATCCAGGACTACTGTACACCTGTATTTATTTATGGTCCCACTCCTAATCTAGTTAAACCCGTAGTGCAGAAAGGATATTAAGGAATATGTGGCTGACTGTAAGTGTACTATAGCAATATGGACACTTTGGCGGTGGCTGCTTGCCGATCAGACAAGAACGATTCACATTTGTATGTTCTATTCACTATCAAGCTATTGCAACCTCCTCACGGCGATTTGAACGGTTTGACGTGTTCCATAGTTAAGTTGTTTTTTTTAGTTGTCTTAAATTTTCTTGGTGAACTTTCACTCCTCATGTCTTGCTAACTGCATGATATTTCATTTTTCAATGGAAGACTTACTTCTTGGGGTGTCAAAATGACCGTGCCCTGACGTGAAAGAATAAATGGTTGTTTGGCTGCAAGCAGCGGTTTCCAGTGACCATCACGGGACCTGGCACCCATATAAAGTAAACAGATTTTCCCAGTTTTTGGGTAGATGCTCATTAGGGATTTTAATCAACTCAAAGAGTCAGTTATAATTACTATTTTGGTATTATTACTGTCATGTCGTCATGGACGAATTGGTTTCATAGAAAAAGAAAAACTACCAAGTCATATCCAGAAATTGATTTAAGAGGCCACCATGCAGAGCAATAAGAGATAAAGGAAAATTGTGAAGAGAAGAAGAAAATAGAATGGAGTAATAAAGAAGAGCAAGAATCATCATTTTTAGAATATGTTCTTGAGCTGGATGAATTATGAGAAGAGATTAATTAAAAAAAGGAGATGTTGAGGTATGTAAGTGGCATAATGATGATGATGATGATGATGATGATGATGATTATTATAATAATAATAACAATAATGCATTTATTGAAAAATATTTTACACATATACATGAAAGGTCTTGACGATTTGAGAAAAAACAGTTGTTGATAATACCTGCGATTAAAGTAAATTTTAATATTAATTAAATTACATTGATTATAAATTATATAGAAAATGGTCAGGGTTGCGGTCAAAAGATAATAGAGACATTGAACATCGGGTATTGGAGCTTTAGGACATCAATTTTTCTAAAGTTATCAACTTGAACAGCTCTGATGAAGCTCTACAAAGTGGGACGAAACGTCGGAAAATAAATAGTTGTTAACTATTTTTGTTTCTCTTTTGACCGCAACTCTGACAATATTCTACATAATTTGAAATTATACGGTAAATTTTTTATATATATAACATTGATTATAAACGTATTAAAGAATACTGATGGTAAACGAATTAAATAAATAATATTTAATTGGATTCAACAATCTAATAAGAAGGACATTTTTTTTCTTAAGTAGAACATTGAAGGAGACTTTCAAGATGACAAAAAAAGCAAAGTATTTTTATACGTAAAATTTTTAATTAAAATAGCATGGACTCAACAAAGAAGAATTTCATTTAATTTAAAAGAAAATATTTTTTAGTTTATTGAATATTATCTAACTTAAATATTTTTTTAATTCCTCTTTTTTGCAACAAGAAATGTAACTTTGTATTTGTAAAACAAAAAAAAAACTCTTATTTGATGAATTTACTATTTCTGTGTGAACTTGGACCATAGACCATAGTCCAGTCTTTGGTTGCTTTTATGATCTACTAGAACCTCTTTAAAAAACGAATTTACATATGCCAAAAAAACCTAATTCCACTCAACACTTTGGTAATTCCGAAATAAAAAAACAAATGAACCCGAAACATAACAAAAGGTTATTAAATTTAGAAGTTTTTATAGATATGGGTCATCATAAAACCCAAACGAATAATGAGATGGTGCTATTTATACTTATTTAACTTGAACTGTGTTTGAGTAACCGTTTCGTGTTTAGCAAAAAACTGTAAAATATCAATTTTCTCCTATATATTTATTGAATTATCATTGCACTTGAGATTTTTTATGACCTCTTTAATTAAATATTTCGCAGCAATGTAGAACAAGACTTAATACAGTCAAGCGTATATTCTAGCAGAAGGTCAAGTGTTAAAAAATGTGATAAAAAATGAGAAGTAAGCCAAAAATTTAAAGTTGTTAATTCAAAAGACCTTCAGGAGATGTTCTGCAGATAAAAGCACTGGCACTTTGGAATTATTTTCAGTTTCTATGGCTTGTTTCCGACCGAAAATGTTACTGTTGCATTTTTGTAAACAATATTAAATTTATAAGAGTGTGTAGTGTGAGCATGACTTCGCTCATAAAACTATTTAATATGAGCCAACTCATATTAAATAGTTTTATGACAATTTGTTTCCACAAATATGTTGAAAATTGTCAATACTACATTAGAAAAGTCATAAATACTGAGCTTAAAAATACTTGTTTAAGTGTAATAATAGCTATGATGGTCACTTGTAGGTCCAAATATTTAAGTCTCTATAAAGAAATCCGAGAAATTTTGATTAGAATCGTTTCACAGACAATTTGGAGAACGTTCCTCACTATTACATGGGCAAACTTTTCACCAGATTATGATAGATTCTGATGCTAGCCTCCTCGAAAGTATTGTTTTAGCAGCCCATGACAAGTCTTGGTCCTTACAGACAAGCTTTGAAAAAAAAAATACGATAAAATATCGAATTGACAAAGTTTCATATAAAAGCATATAGATAGGCATGCGAAACAAAGCAGAGGACCGCACTGCCTGTAACGGGTATACTACAGAAACTTCTTAATTCCACCTGCAGCGCCTGCAGCTCCCACGGCCCCCGCGGTTCCGAATTTACCTCCGTTACCGGAAACCACCCTTGCAAAACCGCAGGCCAATATACTAGCGAAAATGAAGGTGAGAACAGCTACTTTCCAGGACACCAGGAAGGTTATTTCGAACCTGAAGCGGTTCTCATGAGAAATTGGCGAACTCATTCATTCATCAAAGGGGACGTCCGCAACATCGAAAGGATGGAGTTCGAGGTCAATGAGGATCTGCTAGACAGTAATCAAAAGGAACATTCTCAACCACATTCAGGCCGAGGAGACGGCGTGACCGGTAGTGAAAGAGCGATTGAAAAAGGCCTGTGGATGAGGTAGATGGACTCCCGAAGAGGATATTTTTTACATGTTCAGGGAGACGAAGAGACATGGGCAATCGAATAGACAGTATGCAGCGGCGCTGTTGGCACAGTTCAATCTTGTAACAGAGAAAATGAGGGAAACAGAAGGAGCTGATGTTGTCCGTTAGAAAATGAATTTCCTGTCTGTCGTCATGAAGGTGCAGCTTGCCAAGAAGACGAAGTGACTGCCGCGCGATAGCAATTTGTGCGCTCAAGATATGAAAGACGAGAGGGTCAGGGAGGAAGACACAAGGATGGAAACAGATGATGGGGGATGGATTTGGGTGTCATACAATCGTCCCCTTCGAAACCCGACGAGGTCATGGAGAAGGAGAGACCAGAGGGGCAGGGAGAGAGGTCCAGCTGAAGAACGTAGATCGAACCACGTTAGACAGCGAAACGGAGGCAGAAGAGAAGAGCGAAAATGCCACGGATGCGGGAAAGTGGAACACCTACTGGCATAGTGTCCTCGCACGAAGTGTTTCGAGTACGGTGGCGAGGGCCATATACCCCAGCATTGTCCCTAGATGTACAAAAGGAGGGAGATGGGGCAAGGCGAACCTTGGAAATTAATGTCCAAAGGGTACGTCATAGACGAATGGACTACAGATCTACTGATTTCTCCACTGAAATGTCTGAAGTTTCTGAGGCTTTAGGAACGGCAGCAGAGGAAAGAGAACACCGGAGTACCAAACGACCGAGAGATGGATGGAGGTGCGTGATTGAACGGGGATAGAAACGGTGATAGAAACGGGGAGCTCCCACACCATCCTGTGCCAGGAGACTCTAATGAAGTTAAATGGAGTAGAGGGAATACTCTAACCACGTGTTCAGGTATGCGAATGTCATTTAATCACCCTGGGTGGGCCCTGTAGAGTTGAAGGGGAAGCGGACATGGAATTAAGTCGATGGGAGAACCCGGGGATAATTTACGGGTACATATAATAATAAAAATGCCCCGAGAGTACCAAGTTATAGTGGGTTGCGTTTTGTTAAGTAGAGCGAGAAATAATGGGGGTAAGTGGAGTGTCAGATAAGGGAAAAAGCGATACGGCTATCTCCAGCTTTACCGAGAAGAGAGGAAACGGGTAGGAGCTATTCATCGTACGGGGAATTGGAGACAGGAGATGGTTAGGGAATACTGGGGGGGAGGTAGAATCCCCTATGAAATAGGGAACATACTTGGGACATAGGGTCACACTACGCATGATATCGTTCTTAAACAGGAAAAAGTCACTTACGTTAAAGAACGGCGCTACACGCACACTTTGAGGCAACATATCCAGGAGAAACTGCAGAATCTTAAGAAACAGGGTATAATAGTCGATAGCACGTCACCATACATATCCCTGTGGGCCGTAAGGAAAATGAGCGCGCCGGGAGAGAATAAGGAAAAATATAGGGTAGTGATTGATTACCGAGGCCTCAATGAGAACACGGTAGATAAAAGATACCCCCATACCGAGCCTAGAAGATATTTTAGACAGGTTAGGTGGGACGACAATTTTCAGTATCTTAGATTTGAAAGCCGGCTATCATCAGATTAGGATGCACCCAAACGACCAACCCAAAACAGCGTTCACATTTGAAAGGCTAATGAACGAATTCCTACGGGGAATCGATGAGTCCATGTGCCAGGTGTACATGGACAATCTATTAGTATTTAACAAGACAGAGGAGGAATACGACTTGCACCTACAAAATGTGTTCCAGCAGGTCCGACAATTCGGGTTGAAGAACAGCTGAAGCTGAAGCTGTCTGCGGAGAAATCTATACTGGGACAAAACCAAATAAATTTTCTGGAACATACAATCTCCCAACAGGGGGTCAAGCCAGATGCTCAAAAGGTAGATACTATTAGGAAAATGGCAATTCCCACTGATGTTAAAGGAATCCGGAGAATGTTGGGTGCCCTGAACTATTATCATCGGTTCGTTTCAGAAATGGCAGAACATTTGGTGCCACTTAGTAATCTTTTAAAGAAAGGCAATAGGCCAATTATGACTCCGGAAATAGAGGTTAACATCAGGAAATCTAAGGAGAAGCTGCAGCAGGAACCTGTATTAGCCTTCCTGGATTTTCAGAAACAATTTACCGTCACTACGGATGCGAGTGAGTAAGGTGCTGTCGCAGTAAGGTGACGGAGGGGAGCGTCCGATGGCATACGCAAGTAGGCGCCTGATCGAAGCAGAAACACGATATAGTGCACTAGAGAGGGATTTGTTAGGTATCGTGTGGGCAGTAGAGTACTTTCGCCCTTACTTGTTCGGGAGGAGATTTCGAGTACACACGGACCATAAACCCCTTCAATGGATTGGGAGGCTGAAGGAATCATCGGCAAGAGTAACACGGTGGAAGGAGATTCTTAGCCAGTGCAATATTGAAATTGCTTATAAGCCCGGAAAAGAGAACGTAATTACAGACTGGTTATACCGTGCTATCACGATAAACACAATAGTAGAAGGAGTGGACACGAGAGTCAAAGATCACTGGAAGGAGGCGCCCTTCGGGAGATGAGAGCTCAGACGGCGAACGGCCCGCGGAGATGAGGAAATCATCAACAACAAGCCTTGGCAAATTATTTGGAAAACCAGGACCACTAGTATGATGAAGATAGAGTAAGGGAGGTACGGGAAAAGTCCCATAATGACAATCTAGTCCACGCCGGGAGTCGAAGCAGGTCAATCTGCCGCGCGTTCAAAGACGCGTCTAAACCCGAAAAGATATATCACTTATACTTGGGAAACGGGGTTATCTGGGTGAAAATAAAGAGGCTATAGAGATCGGAGAAGATCGGGATAGACCGCGTGTTTGTCCGATGTACGTCAATGGTCGTTACAATTAGGGATGAAGAGCGACAAAAGGAGGTTACTTTGGCTTATCACCAAGGAAAGACTAATCATCGAGGTTTGAGTAAGACACTGCAATAAAACGTCGGTATTTTTGGTGGGGGATGGAGCAAACGGTACAACAGACTATAGGAAATTGCGACATATGCCTGAGTACAAAAAATGCGATAGGCACACACCAAAAACCCATGAAGAAGAGACGCCTACCGCGATGGTTCCGCTCGCGGATCTGCAAGTCAACACCTTCACCTGGAGGGGTTTCACATGATTAACGATTATCGACCTCTTCAGTAAAGTAGCAATGGCACACAGAGTCATGGAACGTTCGGTGGAGGCAGTATTAGGAGCATTACGAATTTGGTTCCAATTTTATGGAAGTAACAGTCTAGCATTAAAGAAGATGTGGGAAAACGTGAGGAAACGAATCACATACGAAAAAGCCAAACTCGTTTCAACAACAAGGTTCAGGATGTTAGTGGTAAAATAGGGATAGGGATCATCGTGTACCGACGCGTAGAGACCAAGAGGGGAAAGCAGTTGCAATGCTATGAGGGTTCTTTTAGGGTGATTATAATTAGGGAACACAACTTGGTCACACTCGAGAGTGTTTGTGACCCCAGAAAGCGAAGGAATCTTCACATTGAACAATTGAAAATTCCAATAACAGAGGCATGAACACAACTGGAGTTTTCTCATCTCGGTGAGGATTTTTTTTTTCTTCCCTTTTCTTTTCTTTTCTAGACATATTGTGAGAACTTTCAACATAAGTGTATAATGTATACATGAAGTGTGGGTGATGATCAATTCCAGTGTGTCTGGATAATTTGTTTTTGTCCCTCTAAGATGTGCTTTCATGCAATATTTTGACATAACCAGTGGTTTATTTATTTTAAATGTGGAAGTAAAGAGTTCCTATATTTTATTTATTTTAACAATTGGTTTTCAATGTAGATATTTCTATTTAGATCTATGTAGTTATTTATGTATGCAGTTTTCATTTCAGTCTTATAAGTTTATACTTTTGTTTGTACCTTCCTTTTTGAGTTTGTGTCCATAAACTGGTGAGGGGGGGGGGGGAGAATTATGGAAAGGCTTAAATCTTAACTGCTCATGTAAATAAACCCAAAGAATGTATATAAGGTGAATTTAAACCAAGAATAAATCAGTTGTTATCTCGAATACGTGCATTTTATTTCCTTGCTCTTTTTTTCATCTTTTTTATTAACTTTGTCTTCTGACATTTCATAATTTATAAACAATCCAATATATCCAACTCACCTTTGTGCCAGATCTAGGAAACTTTCAGCAATAGATCTTATTATCACTAGCATCCTGTTACAAGCCACGACTCAATGGATGATACACATAATTATTAAAACTCTTAATAAATGCCTCTCCTTCTGCAGACACAACAGATGGCTCATTAAACAAGTTGATTGGCTCCAATATCAAGGGTTGATTAAACTTACGGATATAGAACTTTCCGATACTGACCCTGACCGCTTAATTATACAATTAAATACTAGATTATTTAAAGCCGCCCAAATAGCGATCCCATACATTTTCTCATCTGCTAATGTAAATACTATCCTCTCCCCCCCTCGCCGCTGTACCGTGGTGGTCAGATGAATGTGAAGAAACAATAAACAACAGAAGGAGTGCATTTAAAAAAATTCTTCACCGACCATCCTCCGAAAAACTAGAGTCAAAGCGGCCAGAAAACATGCAAGGTTGTGATTAAGAATAGTAAAAAATTATCATGGTAGAACGTTCTAAGCAAGGTTAACTGTAACACAGTAGGAGTTATTTTCTGACAGACAGTTAGAAAAATTATGGATTATGGGTACTTAGCTCAAATAAATTGTCTGAAAATTCGTGACCACAATGAAACTGACCCTGTAATCTTAGCAAACATTCTAGCAAAATATTTCTGTAATATCTCATCAACTGTAAATTACTCAACACACTTCCTTAACATAAAGCAAGCTATTGAATCAATACCACTCGTTATCACTAATGATCCACTAAACCTGTTCTTTTCCATGGACGAATTACTAACCGCTTTGAACTCCTGAAAATATTCCCCACTCGCCCCGGATAAGATTTGCATTGCTACGATAAAAAAAACCTCTGTTCATTTAAAAATCTACGATTTTAAAGATATCGAATAAAATATTTCCTAATAAGTAGATTTCATCTATAAGTAAATTGATGGAAAAACTCATTTCTAATAGATTGACATGGTACTAGCTAAAAATGTACTACCAGCATGGCAGAGTGTGTTCAGGAAAGGGGGGAGTACTTGAGACAACTTGGTTTGGTTACAGTCCGACATCCTAGAAGTTTTTGATAATAAGATAAATTTATTAGCAGTATTTCTTGTTATAGAAAATTATTTTGATAGGACCTGGAGAAGATTTATAATTTACACTCAAGTTAGTATCGGGATTAATGGTCATATTCTTGCCTTCATAAAAATTTGTTTACTTAACAGAAGCTTCAGAGGCAGTATTTGTAACGCCCTATTGAATGAATTCGAACTGGAAAATGGAGTGCCTCAGGGTTGTGTTTTGAATGTGACCCCTGTATTTGTTTTAATAAAGTGTTGAATGTAGTATTTCATGAATCGTTACCTTTTCTACCTTAGCTTCCAGTTACCCAATCCTATTTCTGTTTCCCCTTTTAATGCTGTAGGGTCCAACCTGAGTGATAAACTGGTAGTTACACACTCCGACCTGTAGTTACCTCCGCTATTCAATTTCTCAAGGACTTCTCGGCAAACGATCGTTTTGAGCTCCCAGTGTCTACCAGACAGGCAAACCGCCGTGCTCTCCTCTCACTGGATGGTTCTCCAACATAAAGTCGACCCTCTGTGTGTACACTCCTCATAACTCTCCTCGTATTCTGGTTGTTTCTCCGGCTCTTCTCCGAGTCCTACTGTCTGCCTGTATGCTCCTCTGCTCCAAATTCAAAACATTGGATGCGGGGGCACTGTACTACTAGATATCCGAATTTATAACAAACAAGGCACTAGCGGTCTTTTCGGTGACCGTTATTTCTTCGTTTTTCGGAAACTCAATCTTATCACTGCATTTCCAATATTCTGCTTCGGATTGTCTTGATATTCCCTTTTCAGTCTTGGGAGCGGATTAATCTTGGACGCTAGTGAACGCTTTGGTCCATCCCGATTCCTTTACATCCATCCGAGACTCTTTCTCTCTTGGGTTAGCATCAATTAATTCCTGCAGGCACTGTACAAATGAGCGTTCATTTGGCAGTCCTTTCTTCGTGCTTATCTTCTTCGCCAGTTGGACCTTTCGGATTGTGGCTAAAAGTTCTATCCAGCCGCGCACTTCTTCCTCATCCAACGTTTCCCTATATTTCTCCGTTTTCCTGTTGAACCGTGCCAGGATAACACCCTGACTGCCATAGTTTCTTGTTTCCCGGAGTATTGGATATATATCCTCTTCAGGGGACCACCTATCCCCTCCAAACGCCATTTCTAGTCGCTCTTTCAAAACGTTCCAAGGCGTCTCCTCATCTGCCTGAATCAGATTCAAGATATTTCTTTTTACTCGACAGACCACCACTTTTTTCAACGCTTTTGGGGCCTCGACGTCCAGTAGATTTTCCAACATCTTCTATTAGGCCCATTAGGCGATCGCCCTCTTTTAAAAAATGATTTAATCATCCGGTCTCTGCGGTGAATTTTTCTGGGTTCTACACCATCTTCCTCAGGTTCTGGCATGAGCTTATGCTTAAGAGACTTGTGGCTGGATCTCTACCGAAGGTGGAGTCATTGCTGGAGAGGTCATTGCTGCTAAAGGTGGGTTCACTGCAGCTAGAGGTGGGTTTTTTTGGTCAGACTCAGGTTCAGAACTGCTGTCCTTACGATTCCGCTAATGGCTATATTAAAAAAAAAATCTTCTTGAAAACAAAAATACGGTTTCGGCACCACCTAACCGTTTGTGAGTACAAAAAAAAAAAGAAAAAGGAAGGAGAATGAAATGATGTAGACGGATCTATTTGTGGAGACTGTCCTTATATATATGCATACATACAGTCGGTCAGCTGTTCTACTCGATTAGCTGACAGGGCTATATCAGCCGATCAAAATATACAAACACACACACACACACACACACACAGACTTATGTACATACAGTCGGAATTGTGTCTCGTCCGATCACCGAAGTTAAGCAACGTCGGGCGTGGTTAGTATTTGGATGGGTGACCGCCTGGGAAAACCGCGTGCTGTTGTTAGGTGGGACGAGACACCCAACAGTTATGTGCCTTTGTCATATTGACAATCATTGTTGCAACACTAGATAAGCCAAGCTTGTACCATCATTAGCTGCAATATTAGTATTATGTTATATGCAGCCCCGATTTGGAAACAAGCAATGGTTACCATATCATACAGGAGACAGATAGTTTCAGTGTACCGCAG
>NW_027110766.1:56101-59312 GCF_000696795.3 Halyomorpha halys | reverse complement strand
ATGGATGCTTCAGAGCCTACCAGTACCGCTTCAAACTGGACAACACCGAAGAATGCCCTGGATGCCAGACTGTCGAGGAAACCGCGGAGCACGTGTTTTTCACTTGTACTCGCTTTGCAGTAGAAAGAAGTGAATTGGAGAGAGAGTGTGGAGGAAGCATCACTCCAGAAAACGTGGTGAGCTATATGCTCCTCTCAGACCAGCATTGGAATGCAGTGAAGAGATTCACCACAGTCATTCTCAAGAGGTTGAGAGAGAAAGAGAGGGCTAGAAGACGTAACTAGCAGGAAAACGTGAAAACCATGCGAAGAATGCGAGGCGGCACTCAGCCATTTCCCTCCATGAAGTAATGCCTAGCGGTGGTCCCGTGGAGAGGAATGAACAGGTGTAGGGCGGTGGTTTTAGTGGGTAAAAATCCCACACACGGATAGGTACGGGCCAATCTTTTGAAGATTTCCACCGACCCTCGTAAAAAAAAAAAAAAAAATACAGTCGGATTGATATCGATTATATATATTTTTAAATGATTTACTATTTAAGGTATTGCTTACACAATCGGATAAAAATCTGACATCCAGAATTACATTTTTCTGTTGTTTTTTTTTTGTTTATCATATTTCTTAGCGATGGAACTTGATTTCGTTGATAAAATTTTTCATTCTATCATTGAAGCTCTATGATGACCATTGATTACGTTGAAGATATGATGAAGCTTGAACACAATAAATATGTTGATAAAACTGAAATGCTGAGAATTTTTATGAAAATAGTGATTATGATGTCAGAAAAGAATTTGCTGAACTTTCTACTTATAAGACTGGACTGAAACTGTGCCTATACAGCCATCTTACTGATTGTGTTTCCAGCGGGAAACAAATTCTGACCATATGATGATTGAAGGGTTGCTGGCAAACTGGAGATAATTGAATCCAGGTTGAGTTTGGATATTCAAGTATTATTTTGTGATGAAAAGATAATTCTTTATTTCTTACATTTATTTATTATTAGTTTTTTTTTAATATTATTAAAGACAGTGAGTGAATGATGCTATCTTATGTTGTAGGAATAATATTTATATTATATAATTTATAAGTTTATTTTCGCTTTGAAAACATTTTTAAATGCTCCTTTTAAGGAAAATTTAAAGCTGTTTCCAGTCACCTGATCTTTTGGCTACTAAGTTCGTTATGCTCACCAATAACAGTAACAGCGGTAGTATGTGGCAACTTCACAACTTGTCCTGAAATGAGGATGACTAAATCGTTCTGGGTGTCCTTCTGATTAATAATTAGCTGCATGTAGAATTGTTTACATATAGAAAATGAACAAAGGAATTGATAGTCGACTAAAATTGCAAGTTTACCTTGAAGCAGGGGCGTATCACGATTCAAACCTAGGAGGGGGGGCAAGTCATAGTAATTAGGTGTCAGGTGTGATATTTCAGCACGGGGAAGAAGAATGAAACTAATATTTTAAGAAAATTACATATAATTGTCTTAATGCTTTATTAGTTATGAGAATTAGTATTTCCTTGAAAAAAAAAATTAATTTTTATTAATAATTTGTTTTCATTTCAAGGAAGGGGAAACTGTCCCCTCCTGCCGCCCCTCCCCTCCCCCAGAGTGGGCCCATACCTAGTGGTAATTGTGAACTAATTTCTTTCAATGGATTCTATTGCTAAAGATGATAACAAGTTTACCTCTCCCTAAGGGTGCCTACACCTAATATGCCAGTTTTTCCAAAATGGCCGCTGAATATTTGAAAATTTATAGGCAACAGCTCCTAAAATGTATTATACGCTGCATATAAATGTAACTTGGTTAAATTTAAAGCATTGAATTATGAAAATTTGGGTACATAACAAGTGGGGTATTGAGATATTTATCTACTTAAATTTTGAGTGGAAACACATTGTTACTGGAATATGGTGCATATTTGTTTATACCTACTAATGCGTTTATAATCAATTTATAACTTACAAAAGTTTTTTGTTTTATATTTGCTTATATATGCTTATATATTTTTTATATTATATTATATAAGCCCGTTTTTTTAAATTTTATATTTATTGAATTTTGTGACTAGAAGTAAAAAGATTACCAATTAAAAGTTTCCGTTATTGTTATTATGTTTAGCCTAACTCAAATTTTCTGTTAGAAAATAATTCAAATTTTTTCATATACTTTGAGTTTTAAAAACTTATCTATTTGCATGAAAATATTAAACTTAAGAGTTCTAATAGGGCTGAGTTGGAAGTTCGTTAAATGCACTATTTTTTTCCAAACAACGAGAAATTAGCATTGCATGAATTTATTTTAGCAATTATCATGGAAAGTGGTATTTACAGCGATATTAACTATAAAGTACTGCATGTTGTATTCAATATACTTCAAATTAAGCTCTAATAAATATCTATACGTAGTTAGTTATCTAAAGTAGTTCCTGAGGTATCATTGAACTTTTCTCAAGCTATGAGTCGATTTCAATGAATGAAATAAAATCCCAAAATATTTATAAGTTGTGCTGTAGAGATTTTTATTCGTATTTTTGTACCTAAGATTAATCATCTTTCACAAGGTAGCTCATTAATAATACAGATGTTTGGAAATAAAATATTGGCGTTTAAGAACTTCATCTAGGAAAATTGTATTGAGTTCTAATAGGGCTCGTTATTTATAAGTTTTAAGTTTCTTTAATGTCTCATAAAGTAGTTTATGATTATTCCTAAGAACAGTAGTTTTCATGATAATTGCTAAAATAAATTCACAGAAGGATTTTTCTTTGATTGTGGATTGAAAATATTGAAAATGTAGATTTTGAAAAAAACTGTATCTCGGGAATTATAAAATATGAAGAACCATATTAGAGCGCGAATTGATTGTTATTCCATGTAAGACCTCTTCTTCCCTCCAAATAAGACGAAGGTAGCCCTATCCGAACTAGAGACGATTGCTGCTTATGGCCCACAATAAAAAGCACCACAATACAATCTGAAATAATATAATTAATTATCATTATTATTTCTAAGAATTCTATGATTGTTTGCAATTTGAAAAAAAAGGTTTAGCCTACTTGTTCATTTTGCAGCAGAATCTCACCTCACAGCATTGCAATGTAAAGTGGCAGCAATATATTGGATTAAGGCACCTGTACCAACCTGCCGGTGGTGGCCATTTTTGAACTTCTAACGAACCTTAAAATACATATTTAA
>NW_027110766.1:46513-55476 GCF_000696795.3 Halyomorpha halys | reverse complement strand
AGTGCTATTGCAATTGCGTCGATTTCTGCTCTATACTTTACACACGGTCAACCAATAATCTTCCAAAAAAGATAAACATTTTTTTCAATTTTTTCATTATTACTATTCGACTAAAAATGCCCTCACGAACTTCGGCTAAAACCTTTGAAGGAAAAGAAGAATGGTATGTTTTTTAAATTTAAAGATATGAATCAAAATTTTGTTTTATTTTATTTTATCATTATTTATTTTAAAAATTGACTCACAAATTATTGTTCTTTTCTTTCTCAAGTTTAAACCTGGTTGATATAGTTGATAAAAAAATATGTGGGAATAAAAAATTATACATTATAATGAATATGAAAATTATTATAAAATTATAGTTTAAATTATGATGAGATATCACAAGACAAACAAAAAATTTAGTGACACCAGGGGGGAGGAGGGGAGGAGAAGGGGAAGGAAGAGGAAGAGTGGGATGATTATGATAATTTTCGATGTTAAAAGAGTGTGTTCTAAACCTTCCTCAAATTTACTTACAGTATTTTTTTTTTGTTGTACATTTGTAAAGTTCAATAAATAAATAAAATAAAAATGTAAAAAAATAATGAATATGAATGTATATAAATCCCATGAGTTAAATTCAAAATATAAGGTAATTCCTTAGTTAATTTGTTAATTTTGACTTTATTTTTAGCTTTCGTCTCAACATCGCCTGTTACCATCAATCAATGCAATCATGCTGTGTAGAGATTTCAAGAAGTACTGTTTCGAGCTATGCATCTTATCTATTTTATGTTTATGACTGTTTTATTAATGTGTTATGTATGATATTAAAGAAGATATAAAAACGTAAAAAATATAAATATGTAAATTTAGCTTGATTTACACCGATGAAGACCAGATTGAAAGAAACATATGTATAACAGAACTAATTACTAGTTAAGTTAATGTAAAACACACTCATACTAAAAAACAATAGAATTCCAAATTCAATCATTTTAACTTAATTCATTTTATTTTAGGATTCCTAAACCGAATCCATCATCACATGGACATTTTATTTAATACCTTATATTTTTTTGTACATTACATTTTTTCTTTAACTAGTATAGTACCACTTGAAGCTATGTCGTAAATATTCTTACCATCAATTTCTTCTTCAAAATAATGAGACATGTTCTGAGATTTAATCCTTTCTACAACAACCAGAAAAAAGAGGGTTAGTGTGAAATTCTTCATGGGGATTCACAGGTCTGTGCCAGTCAATGTGAATCTAAACTGTAAAAACGGCTGAATATTTGTTTATCTGACTGCAAAAAAGATAACATTCATAAAAATGGCAGATAACGTTAGTAAGGATTGCAGATAACGGTGATAACTATAGCAGAGTAGGTAATCCAGTATTTCATTTAAAATAAATGAATTTAAATAAATCCAAATTTATCCGAAACTCTCGCAGATGAGGAAGCTAAAATTGCACGAGTGTTTGAATTTTTAAAAGCACATCGCCTTCTTTATAAATTATAACTCCTCTTCGATTTTTATGTTTTTTATTTTTTATTTTATTTGTTTTTTTTTGTTATTTCTCTATTTTTTTTTTTTATTTTTTATTTATTTTATTTTATTCTATTTTTTTTTTACTTTTATCATCCCATAGGCGTTGATGACCAGAGGGTTTTACGCCTTTAAGCAAAAAATCAACAACAACAACAGTATTTCATTATGGTAATTATCTACATTTTTCTTAGTATTGAACATTGAAAAAAATAACTAGCGTTCCGGGGTAGTTATTTTTTTCAATGTTCAATACTGATACACTGCCCTGTGGCACTGATGAGTATCACACAAAAATAAATCCGTTAAAGTTGAAAACAAAATTAATTTTGATTTTTACCTGACAAACGCGGAACCGAAAGGATAGTTAGTTGGTTATTCAGAAATTAAGGAGTAAAACCTACCGGTCATCAACGCCAGTATTTTATTTATATATACATTTTGTTTTCTATTATATATCTGAAAAAAATATAATAATAATAAAAATAAAAGGAAACTAAATATAAAAAAATAAACAGGTAATAGAACAGATAACAACAAAAAATACACATAAAATAGTCCTTGTTTTTTTCGAAAAGACTTAATCTTATTTAAATATGTTTCCCTATTTCCCAAGTCCTCTGATATATTTGAAGCTATACCCATTTCGTTTATTCTACTAGTGTGAAAACACACTCTTCGAGGATATGATTTATTGTCATTCTTTTATTATATTTCTGGCATCTGAGTGGATCCTCCTTTTTAATTAAGTGAAGGTGTGTGAGTCTTGCGTACACTAGTCTTAGGCGTGTCAATGCAACCTCCTCTCTGTGCTTGCCGCGACTGGAGCTGCTCCATGCCTTGACATTTTTCTTAATCGCCTTCAATTTATTTGGTGGGCTGCTGTCTCACAGTGCCTGCCACTCCTGTAATATGGCCTGCTTAGTGGTTGTGCGAGCTCCGACGCTGTTAAAAAAGCTTTACTGCGTCTCGGGAGCGCCTCTTTGTCTGCCCTCTCAGCCATTTCGTTGCCTTTAATCCCTATATGACTGGTTGACCAGATAAAGTGTATAAGTTTCCATCGTCGTTTAAATTTTTTATGAGTTCTAAAAGACAATGAAGTCCGGGGAGTTCCGGATTCATGCTCTTCAAGGCTTTCATGGGACTCACCGAGTCTGATATAATCACCACATTTTTAATTGGTAAGCTCTTCACGTATCTCAGTGCTATTGCAATTGCGTCGATTTCTGCTCTATATATACTACAGTCTTGGTACAATTTTTGTTTGTTGGTGGTATTTGGGGTTACAAAGGCGGATGCCGTAGATGTGCCTGATTTGGATTCATCTGTAAATATAAACAAGTGAGCGAGTAAGGACTAGATTAATTTATGGTACAGGTTTTTAAAATCTTCCGGTAATGTGTGTTCTTTTCAAATTTTGATAGATGACGGTTTAATCGGGGTTATTTATAGGTCCAAGGAGTCACTCCGTTTTAGATTGTAATTAGTTCGATTTGTCTTAGTTTATCTATTGTAATGGCCATTCTCTCTTACAGTGGCAAGGTAGAGTTCCTTGTTTGTTGGAATCTAATAGCAAAATTAAGTTGGAAGATGTATTTAATGGGTTGCGTTCGAGTTTTTTAGGTACAACTTTGTCATGTAATTAATGGCTAGTTTTTGTCTTCTGAACAACATAGGTGGTAGGCCTAGTTCAACACACAGACATAGAGTTGTAGCGAGGCGTACTCCTTTGTGGTGTACAGAGTCTAGCTTAGCTAAAACATTTGTACGAGGGGAGCCGTAAACAAAACTGCCGTAATAAAACTTAGAAGAAAATAGAGCCTAATACACTCTAATCATTGCGTTTCTGACCACTCCCCAATTTGTTTCGCTAAGTACCCTTAATATTTTAAGGCCAGCGCATCTTTCTTTCAACACTTTAATGTGATATTCTCAATAACGGCGCCTATCCAACGACAACCACAGGAATTTATGTTACACATACATAATATAAATGAAAAAATATTTGAATAACTTTCAATCAACGTTTATGGGGAACCCCTAGTCGTACTTAGAAACCCCAACGCCCCGTACACGGCATAAATTATGGGATCCCTTGAGGGGACGTTTCCACCAATTTACTATGGCTATCGTTTGTTAAATTAAAATAAAATTTTTTTTTTTAAATCAGTACCAAAGGTGGCATGTCAGGAATTATAAAATTAGTATATCCAATTAGGTATAATTTGAAGGCTTAATTCAATTAGATAAATTTAATTAAATAATTAAATATAATAATGTATATGATAAGATATGATCCTCAGGCTCACTCCATTCTTTCGTATTTCGCATGACGTTTGCTCATTATGATTAATATCTGGTATAGTTGTACTCATCACTCTCTATTTAGAATTAGAAATTATAGTTTACATGATTTGATATAAATTTTTAATATAATCCTTAGGCACACTCTATTCTTTCGTATTTCATGTTATGTCTGCTCATTGTGATCGAGGTCCGGTTTAGTAGTGAATCATCACACCCTATTTTGGAATTGGAATATAAAGTGGCTTGTCTTAAAGTCTCTTGTTGCGAGGTGTACTCCTGTGTGGTGTATAGAATCTTGCTTAGCTTAAACATTTGTACGAGCAGAGCCGTAAACAAAGCTGCCGTAATAAAACTTGGAAGAAAATAGAACCTAATACACTTTAATCATTGCGTTTCTGTCCGCTCCCCAATTTGATCCGCTAATTACCCTTAATATTTAAGTCCAACGCATCTTTCTTTCAACACTTTAATGTGTTATTCCCAATAACGGCGCCTATCAAACGACAACCCCAGGAATTTATGAACGTTAACTTATGGCAGTAAAGTAAAGTTCTGATGATTGTGGTGTGTTTCTTTTCCTACTAAAAGGTACATTCGTTTTTTTCAGGAGAGAATTGCATTCTTGATGATCTGGACTATTTGTTAATGCGATCGAGTGCAACTTGAAGTTTTTCTTTTATGGAAGAGATATCTCTTCTTTTGTATAATACTGCTATATCGTCAAGCATCACTTTAATTCCAGTAGGTTGGTTCAATCCTAGGCTAAAGTGAATAAAATTGTACTTAGTACCTACCTTGCGGCACTCCACTCCCTTGCTCACATTGCCTTGAAAAAGATTATCCGATTCGGATCCGAAAGGAGCGACGTGATAAAGAAACTTTGGATAAATGTAAGGAAATTGCCTCTGAGTCCTAGTGAATATAGTTTATTCATAATGGTGAATTTATTTGTTTTGTCGAAGGCTTGTGCATATCAAAATAGACAGCAACAGCTTGCTCCTCTTGGACAAAGGCATACTATAATTCAGTTTCTATTTGAACCAGGTGACCTATGAGCCTCTTATTTACCATTGGCTCCTTTATCTTACATAGGCAACTAATTAAAAAAATTGGTCGGTAGCTGGATGGATGGCGTTTATCTTGTCCTGTTTTCAAAATCGGATACAATATAGTTTAATTCCAGTTCTTAGGATTATTTCCAGTGGATCAGATATAATTATTAAAATCCAAGAGCCAGTTCAGTGTGGTTTTAGTTAGGAGTAACGTGGCATAGTGTATATTGTCAGGACCAGGTGAAGATCCCTTAGCATCTTGTTGTATTGATTGCAGCTCCTAAATTGAAAATGGTATATTGTAATCTTGGTATTGTCTTGAGTGGGGGAGAAGTCTAAATGCTAAAGAACATTGATAGGAGAGGCATCATTGTATACTTCAGAATAATAATCAGAGAATATATTACTTCTGGACCGTCGGATAATTTCCCTTCATTAGATAGGGATTATTTGCAAGTTGCTCTAGTTCCTTTTATTTTATCGCATATGACTTCACAGGGGTTAGAAGAATTATTCGACTCGATAAATGATTTCCTCGATTCCTTTTTTCTATCATTTATAATTCTTCTACATAAAGCCTTTTGTTTTAATATTCAACCAGATTCTGCATATTCATATTTTTTTTAAATTTCTTGAAAGCCCTTCTTAGAAGTTGTTTAGCTTTCTCACAACCACTGTTGAACCAGGGAACAGGCGGCCTTTCGAGGCAGCTCTTGCATAATGGGATGGAAGTTTCTGCAGCTTCTGTTATAGTTTGGCATCCATTATCGATAGTTGGGCAACTAGGGTTATCTTGAAAGTGAATTTAGACCATTCTGCTTTTTCTAAGATCCATTTAGGTAAAGTGTCGTAATTGTGATTGACATTCCTCAATTTTAAACGGATTGGGAAATGATCACTGCCGTAAGGTTCTGGTAGAGCTGGCCAATCTAGTGAATTAGTGAATACTTCTAATTTCTTTTTCTTTAAGAAATGCTTTACAGGATTCGAAAAAATAGTCATATTTTTCTGGGCAATTGACACATTTTAAGGGACTATTACATTGTGTACCTTCATGTTTGATTTTTCCACAATATCTGCATATTGTCTCTTTTTTACACGCAAGTTTAGTATGGCCGAATCTACAGGATACCATTGAGTGCGTTGGGTTCCTGATAATTATTGTAACATTAACATTGTGATATCTTATCTTAATTTCATTGAATAAATTTGGCATGTTTAAGGCTAAGAGATAATAATGACTGTCATGTTTTTCGTTATTTTTATAAAACGTCATTCTTTTTACATCAATAACATTCTATAATCCGTTTGTTCTGCGCTCCGGATACCAAATAACGTCTCATATTTAGTTTAGCTTGTGGTTCAACCTTAATCGGGAAATTATTTTAAAAAATTTTCAGCCATTGTAATAGCTTCCAATGCAACCAAAAACAATGAGTTTTAATAATAAAGTAAATGAAAGGAAAGTGTTGTACTGAATTGTATAACCAGCAAGGAGAGGAGGACTTGGAGACGAAAAGGACAAGCAGCAAGAACACGAGGAGAGTTGTGAGGAACGTACCCACATAGGGGCTACCGCACATTGGAGATCAATCACATGAGAGGAGAACACGGCGGTTTGCCTACAATAGAGATTGCAGGAGTGAGGTGTCTGGTAGAAGGTAGTTCTTCATGTGTCGAGAGGCTGTGGAGAAGTTATGTAGTGGAGGGAGAGCACACCGGATTCAGGGATGCCAGTGTAGGTTAATCACCCTGGGTGGCCATTGTGAGGTTCAGGGGGAGGCGGAAATAGGTTTGAACCATTGGGATCTAGTAAGGGCTTCTTGAAAGTACATATTGTAAAGATCATACCGAGGGAATATAAAGTAATTGTGGATTGTGACCTGCTAGGGAAGGTGGGTGGTTATGGAAGAAGAACAACAACAAGAAGTCACCTTAGCGTATCATCAGGGGAAGACACATCACCGGGGAATTTGATTTGTGCAATCACCATTTGACTATGCAAGTGTTAAAGAGAAGATACTTTTGGTGGGGAACGAGGAAGACTATATCAGAGGTTGTAGGAAGCTCCGAGGTTTGTCTACGCACACATCCGCCTAAAGAAAGACCAGAGAAGACACCTACCACAGATGCACCACTCAAAGATTTACAAATCGACACATTTAAGGGACATGGAAGGGGTACAAACGGGTGACCATGATTGAACTCTTCAGTAAGTCGGCAATGGTGCACCAGGCGCAAGATAGGTATTCGGAAGCAGTATTGGCAGCTCTCCGCTTGTGGTTTCAGTTCTACATAGTTCCAGAACGCATCTCATCGGATGGTGGAAGAGAATTTGACAGCTCTTTGATACGAAAGTGAATGAAGGACTTGGATGTGATATGGCACCTCAACACACCAGGACACCCCAAAAGAAAAGGAGGCGTTGAGAGACTTCACGGAACTCTGAGCGATCACCTTCGATTATATCAGGTCGACCAGGGACTAGTACCAGACGTGGCTATACATAAGGCGATTGCAGCTTATAATCATTCCATACATGCAGTTACGGGGTTTTCGCAGGAGGGTGGCGCAGGAAAATCTAAAGGTCACAGACAGGATGGGAGGTATCAAAATTGGGACGATCGTATATAGAAAGTTGGGTTCTAACAGGGGTAAGGAGATACAGCGATACGAGGGCCCATTCAAGGTGATAATTATTAGGGAGAATAATGTAGTTACGATAGAGAGTATCCGAGAACCTAAAAAGTGGCGAACTGTCCATATTGAACAATTAAAACTTCCGGCAATGATAATATAGAGACTGGACTGTTCTGATATCACCTCCACTTGAAATGTAATTATTTATTTAATTTTTTAATGTTGTATTTTAGTTTATTTGTTACTTTTTTATTTTTTTTTTATTTTATGTTGTTCATTTTATTGTACCAGAAATCTTTTTCTTTATTTTTAAGTTTAATTTATGTATATAGTGTTTACTTTTGATCAAGTTGTGAGTTTTTGTATATTGGTATAGGAATTTTTTTTTATTGTAAATAACTTTCCATATTTTTTCTATATATGTTATATTCTACAGTATAAGTTTATGAGGTTTTTTTTATTTTTACGAGGGTAGGTGGAAATCTTCAAGACCTACCTATCCGTGAGTGGGATTTTTACCCACTAAAACCACTGCCCTACACCTGTTCATTCCTCTCCACGGGACCGCTGCTAGGCATTACTTCATGGAGGGAAATGGCTGAGTGCCGCCTCGCATTCTTCGCATGGTTTTCACGTTTCCATGCTGGTTACGTCGTCTAGCCCTCTCTTCCTATCTCAACCTCTTGAGAACGACTGTGGTGAATCTCTTCACTGCGTTCCAATGCCGGTCTGAGAGGAGCATATAGCTCACCGCGTTTTCTGGAGTGATACGTCCTCCACACTCTCTCTCCAATTCACTTCTTTCTACTGCAAAGCGAGTGCAAGTGAAAAACGCGTGCTCCGCAGTTTCGTTGACAGCCTGGCATCCAGGGCATTATTCGGTGTTGTCCAGTTTGAAGCGGTACTGGTAGGCTCTGAAGCACCCATGACCGTCCATCCATCATCAATTGGGTTATGTAAAAATCAACCTCACCATGCTGGCGACCATACCACTTGCCCACATCGGGTATTAACCTGTGAGTCCACCTCCCGGAATCTGCAGCCTCCCAACGCTGCCGCCACTGGTCGACGGTTATTTTTCGCTCTTCTTCTCTGGATAGGTGCAAGCGTCGTCCATAGTGCCTGCTTCTTTCTAACATTCTATAATCAGTATGACCCCTAAAACGCCTTCTAAACACATAGGGCCGGAAATGCGGTACACACACGATTCCTAGAAGTTCCCGTTCTAAAGCATTGTATCTGGCTTCCACTTCGGTGAGAGGCTGACTGGCATAGGCTACAGGACGCTCTACCTCTTCGGATTTCTGTGCCAACACCGTTCCTAGATCATACTCACTTGCATCTGTTGTGAGCGTGAACTGTTTCTTGAAGTCGGTGAATGCAAGAACTGGTTCCCGTTGAAACTGCTCAATGCATTTCTGGATTTAT
>NW_027110766.1:38202-39823 GCF_000696795.3 Halyomorpha halys | reverse complement strand
TTACGAGGATTGTTCGTAAACTGGTGGGGGGGAGTTACGGACTGTCAGCTGACAGGTCCATATCAGCTGATCGAGAACAGCTGACCGATTATATATATATAGACGGACAGGCTCCGCAAATAGATCAGTCTTTGAGAGCACTTCAAGCGTTTCATTCCGCACTCCTCTTTCTTATTATTTTTAGTTTCTTACTTCAGTAAAAGATATATATATATATATAACTTACGATCACTTGGACTGAAAGGCTTGAAGAAAAAGGAAAAGAGGGGACAGAATTAAACCGCTCGCTTACAAGAAAGATACTGCTTTATTATCTATATGATGCTTCTTAGGTATAGACATTATTGAGGTTTATTTACATGGGGAGTTTGGATTAGTGTTGTATACAGGCCTTGTCCAACCATAACTTATATATAGATATATACATATATATACAATTGGTCAGCTGTTCTCCTAGATCAGCTGATAAGGACCTGTCGGCCGACAGTGTAACTTTTATCTGTAACTTTTATATATGTAGCAGTCAGCGAGCACGAATTGCCGCTATAACCCGCCAGGGGCCAGCACTACAAGCGTCTAAGAAGCTGTATAATTGTATATAAGTTTATTATTATCAAAATACGATCTCTTGTATTAATGTAAATATGTTAATATGTAATGTGTAAGAATGTTAATTATAAAATCAAAAGAGATTGAGGAAAAAGATTCTACGGAACTATCTCAAGTAGAGCTAAAAGAGTGAATCCTCAGTGATAACCGATCACATGAGGCCTTCAATTGCCACCGGGATTGATCCGTCAGATCAAGCCTTTTCCCGGGTCTAGTCATAGCAATGGTGACTTACACTCTACTTGAGATAGAGAAGTTCATTGCTAATCTATTCTCTTAAGAGTTGGTTTTTGATATGCTCACCTTAGACGATGGCCTATCTCACTTTCTCCCGCAATCTCAGTCCGTCCGCTTTATCTCGGCACCAGTGTAATTTCCCGTCTCTCCCCGGCTCTAGTCCGCTTCATCTCGGCAACTAGAGCTGCACCTACCTAATCAGCTTACTGGTCCGTCCGCTTCATCTCGGCAACTATTAAGCTGGCTCCTATCATGACAATTCTAGTCCGTCCGCTTCATCTCGGCAACTAGAACTCTTACTCTACCTCAGACTCTCTAGCCTAGAACTCCTCTACCTAGTCAGTGTCCAGGGCTCATCCCCTGGCACGGCCTTCCTCTCTTACCTACTAATGAATACGCCTTGTCGTGGGCCTTCTGTAAAGAGTATATCAGGCTGGAGAAATCGCCTAAGACCAAACAACACCGACATATATACAAACACATATGTACATACAGTCGGATTGATATGGATAATATATTTTTTAATGATTTACTATTTAAGGTTTTGCTGACTTAGGTTTGTAATACTTACTGGGTTCAAGAAATCTCGATAACAAAATAATAATCTTTTGTCTTTAATCATATTTTTTTTTTATTTATTTGTTGATATTTACAACTGTATAAAAAAATACAATCAGTAAATTTGATCATAATGACATAATGATATGATACAGGATGTAGAGAAACTACCCAGTAGTAGGACTCTAAAAACATTTTACAATATAAGGTCACGAGG
>NW_027110766.1:36415-37429 GCF_000696795.3 Halyomorpha halys | reverse complement strand
CACACTCCTCAAAACTCTCCTCTTCTTCTAGCAGTTTCTCCGGTTCTTCTCCAATTCCTCTTTTCTTGCTGACCATTCTCTCGCCCAGAGTCTTCTGCTTCCTTTTCTGTCTCCGAGGTCTCGGACAATTCTGTGGCTTCACTCGCGGATCCATTCATCCTTCGCGAGATTTTCCTCCTCCGTAATCTCTGTGCGTTTATCTCCATAGGTTCAGGCTGATTCTGCTCTTTCAGCCGATACATGTAGGGACACTGTCGGGCTTTAAGTCCCTCTGCCCCACATTCAAAACATCTCGTGCGCGGGCAATGCGCCACTAGATGTCCAAACTTCCCGCAACCATGACACTTGCGGTCCTCCCGCCGACCAGTTTCTGGGTTTCGCCTGGGACGTTCTATTTTCCTGGTTGATATTTCTCCCTCTCCTAGCATCTCAGTGCTCTCTCCTTCTCCAAGGGTTAGAATTGTTTCTCGGCCTTTGATATTCTATCCGGGTCCAACCCGGCTCTTCTACATCCATTCGGGCCTCCGCCTCCCTAGCGCTTGTCTCTATAAGATCTTGAGCACATTCCACAAACGAGCGATCTCTCGGCATTCCTTCCTTCTTCCCCAGCTCTTTTGCCAACGGAATTTTCAGTACTGTGGATAGGAATTGCATTCGACGCTGTACTTGGATCGTCTCAAACATCTCGCTGAATTTGTCTTGAATTCTGTTATAGCGAGCCAGGAGTTCTGCGGCATACTGACCATTAGACTGTCTCGGTTTTTTCGTATCTCTGAACATAATGAATATATCCTCCTCTGGGGTCCACCATCCTCCTCCGAATGCCTTCTTTAATCTTTCTTTGATGACCTTTCCGGGGGTCTCTTCATCTGCCTGAATCTGATTAAGGATACTTCTTTTTACACGGCAGACTACCGCTGCTTTCAGTGTTTTTGCATCATTGTTGTCCAATAGATTCTCCGACATCTTCGCTTCTATTCGCACCATCAGGCGATCGCCCCCTTTTAAAAAATG
>NW_027110766.1:25404-27852 GCF_000696795.3 Halyomorpha halys | reverse complement strand
GCGTTTCAAAATAAGTTTTTCGAGGATTTTTCCCATGATCGGTAATAGAGAGATGGGACGGTAAGAGGATGGGTGTTCTGGCGGCTTTTGGGGTTTGGGGATCATTTTGATTATGATTGATTATAGATAGTTTCCATGGGTCAGGAAAATATGTGGAACGGAGAACGGCGTTTAATCATATTTTAAATTAATATCTTCCTTACCCGAAGAACTCCCATATATTCTATTATATGTTATTCTACTATATGTTCTATTACACAATCGGATAAAAATCTGACATCCAGAATTTCCACAATTCCATTTATCTGTTTTTTTTTTGTTTATCATATTTCTTAGCGATGGAACTTGATTTCGTTGATTAAATTTTTCATTCTATCATTGAAGCTCTATGATGATCATTGATCACGTTGAAGATGTGACGAAGCTTGAACACAATAATTATGTTGATAAAACTTAAATGCTAAGAATTTTTATGAAAATAGTGATTATGATGTCAGAAAAGAATTTGCTGAACTTTCTACTTATAAGACTGGACTGAAACTCTGCCTATACAGCCATCTTACAGATTGTGTTTCCAACGGGAAACAAATTCTGACCATATGATGATTGAAGGGTTGCTGCCAAAATGGAGATAATTCATTCCAGGTTGTGTTTGGATATTCAAGTATTATTTTGTGATGAAAAAATAATTCTTTATTTCTTACATTTATTTATTATTAGTTTTTTTTATACTATTAAAGATAGTGAGTGAATGATGCTACCTTATGTTGTAGGAATAATATTTATATTATATCATTTATAAGTTTATTTTCGCTTTGAAAACATTTGTAAAAAATGCTCCTTTTAAGGAAAATTTAAAGCTGTTTGCAGGTCACCTGATCTGTTGGCTACTAAGTTCGTTATGCTCACCAATAACAGCAACAGCGGTAGTATGTGGCAACTTCACAAGTTGTCCTGAAATGAGGATGACTAAATCGTTCTGGGTGTCCTTCTGATTAATAATTAGCTGCATGTAGAATTGTTTACATATAGAAAATGAACAAAGGAATTGATAGTCGAGTAAAATTGAAAGTTTACCTTGAAGCAGGGGCGTATTCCGAATTAAACTCAGGAGGGGGGGCAAGTCATAGTAATTAGGTGTCAGGTGTGATATTTCAGCACGGGAAAGAAGAATGAAACAAAAATTTTAAGAAAATTACATATAATTGTCATAATACTTTATTAGTTATAAGAATTAGTATTTCCTTGAAAAATAAAAAATTAATTTTTATTAATAATTTGTTTCCATTTCAAGGAAGGGGAAACTGTCCCCTCCTGCCACCCCCCCCTCCCCCAGAGTGGGCCCATACCTAGTGGTAATTGTGAACTAATTTCTTTCAATGGATTCTATTGCTAAATAAAGATGATAACAAGTTTACCTCTCTCTAAGGTTGCCTACACCTAATATACCAGATTTTCCAAATGGCCGCTGAATATTTGAAAATTAATAGCCAACAACTCCTAAAATGTATTATACGCTGCATATAAATGTAACTTAGTTAAATTTAAAGCATTGAATTATGAAAATTTGGGTACATAACAAGTGGGGTATTGAGATATTTATCTACTTAAATTTCGAGTGGAAACACATTGTTACAGGAATATGATGTATATTTGTGTATTTTTGTTTATACCTACTAATGCGTTTATAATCAGTAGCCCGTTTTTTGTTTTCATTTGATATTTATTGAATTTTGTGACCAGAAGTAAAAAGTTTACCAATTAAAAGTTTCCGTTTTTTTTTTATTTCGTTTAGCCTAACTCAAATTTTCCCTTAGGAAATATTGGCGTTTAAGAACTTCATCTAGGAAAATTGTATTGAGTTCCAATAGGGCTCGTTATGTATTAGTTTTAAGTTTCTTAAATGTCTCATAAAGTAGTTTATGATTATTCCTAAGAACTGTAGTTTTCATGATAATTGCTAAAATAAATTCACAGAAGGATGTTTTCTTTGATTGTGGATTGAAAAATATTGAAAATGTTGATTTTGAAAAAAACTGTATCTCGGGAATTATAAAATATAAAGAACCATATTAGAGCGCGAATTGAGGCTCTTTAAATACACTGTTAAGTAGTTAATAATCCAATTTAAGCTACTTGGAATGCTTTAGGAGTTATTGGCAATAAACCTAAAAACATTAGGTGGTCATTTTTTAAAACTCCCATATTAGGGAGTGTTAAACTTTTTACAACATATTATGGTATACAACATTTCCACCCAATATCTGTTGACTAAAATTACTTCACACTTGATTCTTGGATCAGCCAAATTTTAAGATATAACATATTTACGAGATAATGAATTGATTGTTATTCCATGTAAGTCCTCTATCTTCCCTCCAGATATGACGATGGTAGACCTATCCGGAATAGAGACAATTGCTGCTTATGGCAATGGACCACAGTAAT
>NW_027110766.1:17380-25053 GCF_000696795.3 Halyomorpha halys | reverse complement strand
GTATATATAAATCTATACTTGTGTATAAATAAAAATATATCTATATAAAAAATATAAACATTTTTTTCGATGTTTTCATTGTTACTATTCGACTAAAAATGCCCTCACGAATTTCAGATCAAACTTTAGAAGGAAAAGAAGAATGCTATGTCAAATTTAAAGATATGAATCAAAATTTTGTTTTATTTTATTTTATCACTATTTAAAATTTATTTTAAAAATTGACTCACAAATGATTGTTCTTTTCTTTTTCAAGCTTTAACCTAGTTGATATAGTTGATAAAAAAATATGTGGGAACAAAAAATTATACATGATAATAAATATGAAAATTATTATCAAAATTTTATGGTTTAAATTATAAGACAAACAAGAAATTCGTAGATAGCTGGGGGGGAGAAGGGAAAGGGAGAGGAAGAGTGAGAGGTAAATTATGACAATTTTCGAACTTAAAATAGAGAATTTCCAATTCTTACAATCCAAAATCTTCAGTAAAATCATTGATGCTCCTTATTACGTATTTTTTTGTTGTACATTTGTAAAGTTCAATAAATAAATAAAATAAAAATGTAGAAAAATCGTGGAAATGAATGTATAGAAATCCTATTAGTTAAATTCAAAATATAAGGCAATTTCTTAGTTTATTTGTTAATTTTGACTTTATTTTTAGCTTTCGTCTCAGCATTGCCTCTTACCATCAATCAATGCAATCATGCTGTGTAGAGATTTCAATTAGTACTGTTTCTTATCTTATCTATTTTATGTTTATGACTGTTTTATTAATGTGTTATAACATTAAAAAAGATATAAAAACGTTAAAAAAAATGAATATGTAAATTTTGCATGATTTATACTGATGAAGACCAGATTGAAAGAAAAATATGTATAACAGATCTAATTACTAGTTAAGTTAATGTAAAACAAACTCACACTAAAAAACTATAGAAAAACTTTACTTAAAAACACACTTAAAAACTTTAATTCCTAATTAAATCATTTTAACTTAATTCATTTTATTTTAGGATTCCTATACGGACTACTACATGGACATTTTATTTAATACCTAATATTTTTTTGTACATTATATTTTTCCTTTAACTAATATAGTACCACTTGAAGCTATGTCGTAAGTATCCTTACCATCAATTTCTTCCTCAAAATAATGAGACATGTTCTGAGATTCAATCCTTCTTACAAGAACCAGAAAAAAGAGGGTTAGTGTGAAATTCTTCATGGAGATTCACAGGTCTGTGGCAGTCAATGTGAACCTAAACTGTAAAAGTGGCTGAATATTTGTTTATCTGACTGCAAAAAAGATAACATTCATAAAAATGGCAGATAACGTTAGTAAGGATTGAAGATAAAATTGATAACAATTGCGGAGTAGGTAATCCAGTATTTCATTATGGTAATTATCTATATTTTTCTTAACTAACTCTATAATATATTTTCAATTTTCAATACTGATACACTGCCCTGTGGCACTGATGGGTATTCCACAAAAATAAATCCGTTAAAGTGGAAAACAAAATTAATTTTGTTTTTTACCTGACAAACGCGGAACCGAATGGATAGTTAGTTGGTTATTCAGAAATTAAGGAGTAAAACCTACCGGTCATCAACTCCAATATTTAATTTTATATACATTTTGTTTTCTATTATATATCTGAAAAAAAATATAATAATAATAAAAATAAAAGGAAACTAAATATAAAAAATTAAACAGGTAATAGAACAGACAATAACAAAAAATACACATAAAATAGTCCTTGTTTTTTTCGAAAAGACATAATCTTATTTAAATATGTTTCCCCATTTCCCAAGTCCTCTGATATATTTGAAGCTATACCCATTTCGTTTATTCTACTAGTGTGAAAACACACTCTTCGAGGATATGATTTATTGTCATTCTTTTATTATATTTCTGGCATCTGAGTGGATCCTCCTTTTTAATTAAGTGAAGGTGTGTGAGTCTTGCGTACCCTAGTCTTAGGTGTGTCAATGCAACCTCCTCTCTGTGCTTGCCGCGACTGGAGCTGCTCCATGCCTTGACATTTTTCTTAATCGCCTTCAATTTATTTGGTGGGCTGCTGTCTCACAGTGCCTGCCACTCCTGTAATATGGCCTGCTTAGTGGTTGTGCGAGCTCCGACGCTGTTAAAAAAGCTTTACTGCGTCTCGGGAGCGCCTCTTTGTCTGCCCTCTCAGCCATTTCGTTGCCTTTAATCCCTATATGACTGGTTGACCAGATAAAGTGTATAAGTTTCCATCGTCGTTTAAATTTTTTATGAGTTCTAAAAGACAATGAAGTCCGGGGAGTTCCGGATTCATGCTCTTCAAGGCTTTCATGGCACTCACCGAGTCTGATATAATCACCACATTTTTTAATTGGTAAGCTCTTCACGTATCTCAGTGCTATAGCAATTGCGTCGATTTCTGCTCTATATATACTACAGTCTTGGTGCAATTTTTGTTTGTTGGTGGTATTTGGGGTTACAAATGCGGATGCCGTAGATGTGCCTGATTTGGATTCATCTGTAAATATAACCCAGTGAGGGGGTAAGGACTAGATTATTTCATGGTACAGGTTTTTAAAATCTTCCGGTAATGTGTGTTCTTTTCAAATTTTGATAGATGACGGTTTAATCGGGGTTATTTATAGGTCCAAGGAGTCACTCCGTTTTAGATTGTAATTAGTTCGATTTGTCTTAGTTTATCTATTGTAATGGCCATTCTCTCTTACAGTGGCAACGTAGAGTTCCTTGTTTGTTGGAATCTAATAGCAAAATTAAGTTGGAAGATGTATTTAATGGGTTGCGTTCGAGTTTTTTAGGTACAACTTTGTCATGTAATTAACGGCTAGCTTTTGTCTTCTGAACAACATAGGTGGTAGGCCTAGTTCAACACACAGACTTATAGTTGTAGCGAGGCGTACTCCTATGTGGTGTACAGAGTCTAGCTTAGCTAAAACATTTGTAAGAGGTGCCGTTAACAAAGCTGCCGTAACAAATCTTGGAAGAGATTAGGGCCTAATATATTCTAATCATTGCGTTTCTGACCACTCCCCAAGTTGTTCCGCTAAGTACCCTTAATATTTTAAGTCCAACGCATGTTTCTTTCAACACTTTAATGTGATATTCCCATATCACAATGACGGAGCCTATCAAAAGACAACCACAGGAATTTATGTTAGAAATACATAATATAAATGAAAACATATTTGAATAACTTTCAATCAACGTTTATGGGGAGCCCCTAGTCGGACTTAGGCATCTAACTTATGGCATCCCTTGAGGGGACGTTTCTACCAATTTACTATGGGTATCGTTTGTTAAATTAAAATTAAGAATTTTTTTAAATCAGTACCAAAGGTGGGAAGTCAGGAATTATAAAATTAGTATATCCAATTAGGTATAATTTGAAGGCTTAATTCAATTAGATAAATTTAATTAAATATAATAATGTATATGATAAGATATGATCCTCAGGCTCACTCCATTCTTTCGTATTTTGCATGATGTTTGCTCATTATGATTAATATCTGGTATAGTTGTACTCATCACTCTCTATTTAGAATTAGAAATTATAGTTTATATGATTTGATATAAATTTTTAATATAATCCTTAGGCACACTCTATTCTTTCGTATTTCATGTTATGTCTGCTCATTATGATCGAGGTCCGGTCTAGTCGTGAATCATCACACCCTATTTTGGAATTGGAATATAAAGTGGCTTGTCTTAAAGGCTCCTGTTGCGAGGCGTAACCCTGTGTGGTGTACAGAGTCTTGCTTAGCTAAAACATTTGTACGAGCAGAGCCGTAAACAAAGCTACCGTAATAAAACTTGAAAGAAAATATAGCCTAATACACTTTAACCATTGCGTTTCTGTCCGCTCCCCGATTTGTTCCGCTAAGTACCCTTAATATTTTTAGTCCAACGCATCTTTCTTTTAACACTTTAATGTGATATTCCCAATAACGGCGCCTATCAAAAGACAACCCCAGGAATTTACGAACGTTAACTTATGGCAGTAAAGTAATGTTCTGATGATTGTGGTGTGTTCCTTTTCCTACTAAAAGGAACATTCGTTTTTTTCTGGAGAGAATTGCATTCTTGATGATCTGGACTATTTGTTAATGCGATGGAATGCAACTTGAAGTTTTTCTTTTATGGAAGAGATGTCTCTTGTTTTGTATAATACTGCTATATCGTTGACCAAGAGCATCACTTTAATTCCAGTAGGTTCAATCCTTGGTCATTGATGGCTAAAGTGAATAAAATTGTACTTAGTACGTACCCTTGCGGCCCTCAACTCTTTTTCAACCTTAATCGGGAAATTTTTTTAAAAAATTTCACATTTTAAAAATTTTCTCAGATTGTTTATCAGGCAATATTTTAATTGGGAGTGTTCCATCTCGTAATATTTTACATTGTTTGACTTCACGAATCAGATTATTTAAGTTTTTATAAAAAAAAAAAATTATAAAGGTGAGATCCTGCTGAAATCCAAAACATTTCCATCTTCATCAGTTTCAGTTTTTTTATTAATATAAAACCTGTTATAGTTTTTTGGTTTAATTTCGTTATTTCTTATGTTATTATTCCTTTAAATCTTTCTTTTTTACGTTTAGCTGGTGGAGATTCAGCCATTGTAATAGCTTCCAATGCAACCAAAAAAACAATTAGTTTTAATAATAAAGTAAATAAAAGGAAAGTGTTGTACTGAATTGTATAGCCAGCAAGGAGAGGAGGACTTGGAGACGAAAAGGAGAAGCAGCAAGAACACGATGAGAGTTGTGAGGAACGTCCCCACATAGGGGCAACCGCACGTTGGAGATCAATCACATGAGAGGAGAACACGGCGGTTTGCCTATAATAGAGATTGCAGGAGTGAGGTGTCTGGTAGACACGGGTAGTTCTTGTACTATCATGTGTCGAGAGGCTGTGGAGACGTTATGTAGTGGAGGGAGAGCTCACCGGATTCAGGTATGTCAGTGTAGGTTAATCACCCTGGGTGGCCATTGTAAGGTTCAGGAGGAGGCGGAAATAGGTTTGAACCATTGGGATCTAGTAAGGGCTTCTTGAAAGTACATATTCTAAAGACCATACCGAGGGAATATGAAGTAATTGTGGAGTGTGACTTGCTAGGGAAGGTGGGTGCTTGAATTAATTATAGCAAGGGGAAATGGAAGATAAGGATTGGAGGAAAACCTACAAATTTCGACAACAGCGGAACGTGAGTGCACAAATGGGGTTATGAATCAAGCTGAGGACTGGATAATGAGAGTCAAGAGGGAATACCAGGATATTTTTTTTAAAGAAGGGCATATCCTCAGGGCGACCGGGAAGACTGTCCATGAGGTTGCACTGAAGGGCAGGGTGACATACGTAAAGGAAAGGAGACACCCACAGGCACTACGTCACCACATCCGAGAGGAACTCGAAAGTTTAAAACAACATGGAATCATCATTGATAGTACATCCCCATACAATAGTCCATTATAGGTCGTGAAAAAGAAGAGTGCGCAAGGTGGAACTACTGAAAAGTACAGAGTGGTGATAGATTACAGGAAGCTGAACGAGAATACCATTGACGAAAAGTATCATGTCCCCAGGCGCGGCGGCACGACGGTATTCAGCACTCTGGACTTGTAGGCCAATGTATATAATCATTTTATATATACCCAATTTTAATAATCAAATTAAAATGTACCCTAATGATAATGACATAAGACGGCATCACTTATGAAAGGGGTCATTATGAGTTCACATGGATGCAGTTTGGCCTCAGAAAAGCGCCTATAACCTTTCAGCGCCTGATGACCGAGTTTCTGAGAAGAATAGACGAATCCGTCAATCAGATTTACATGGATGACCTCCTTCTGTTCAGTAGGAACGAGCTTGAACATGTGCGACACTTGAATAGCATTTTCCAGAAAATAAGAAATTTTGGCCTCAAATTGTCGGGGGGAAAAGTCGACGCTGGGACAGGAACAAATAAAATTTTCGGGTCATACGATTTCTAGGGTCATATAATTTCTCGATTCTAAATTATTACAGGAGGGTTTTTCCAGAAATGGGGGAGTTTCTTGTTCCACTCAGCAACCTACTCAAGAAAAGCAGGACGATGATCGTCACCCCATGATGGAGGATATCAGACGGTGCATGGATAGTTTGCAGAAAGAGCCGGTACTATATTTTATAGATTTTAATCGGCAATTCACGATAACCACAGATGCGAGTTAGTATGTGCTAGGAGCGGTGCTGTCTCAGAAGGCTGATGGGGGAGAGCGCCCAGTGACGTACGCCAGCAGGCGCCTTACGGAGACAAAAAGTAGATGACGCGCAATGGAGCAAGAACTCCTCGGAATAGTGTGGGCCGTCGATCACTTTAGACCGCATGTGTTCGGCAGGAGGTTCAAGGTACATACTGATCACAGACAACTCCAGTGTTAGGGAAAACTAAATCCATCCGAAAAAAAATACTACTCGGCGTAGAGACAGCTGTCAGTTTGTCGTCAGCTGGTTGATCTCCGTGCATCGGAAGTATGTTTCGGAGAAGGGAGGATGCCTGGGAGAGTGCCAGTTCCACGATTTACTCTATGTTGCAGCCAGGCTGGCATATCGTCAGTCAGGACATCTCGCTGGAAGGATCTTCTAGCGCAATATTACATGGAGGTTATATATAAACCGGGCAAAGAAAATGTGGTGGCCAATTGGTTGTCTCGAGCCATAACCACCAAAGCCGTGGAACAAGAAAATGGGGAACCGTCCGGTGTCATGAGGGAATGGACGCCTAGGATGAAGTCGAAGAAGATGGTAGGGAAGAATCTTCGAATAACGAGAGTTTTGCTGAAGAAAGACCTGGCGACGTAGGGGAAATGGAGGAAATAATTAATGACAAGAAGAGACAAATTATTTGGAAGACGAAAACCACCGGAATAACTAAAATTAAACATAGTGAGTACGGGAGAAGTAAAATAACGACGATCTGGTTGCAACCAGGGTTGAAGAATGACCAGATTTGTAGAATGTCGAATAATACTTCCAACATGGAGCAAAGCCTGGAGAAAAGCATCACTTGTATGTTGGCAACGAAACCGTTTGGGAGTAGATCTAGCGGCTATGGGGTGATGAACAGATTGGAATGGACTGATACAAACTAATGGTGGAAACTCTTCTGGAAGAACAACAACGAGAAGTCACAACAACAAGCGTATCATCAGGGGAAGACACATCACCGGGGAATCCATTTGACTATGCAAGTGTTAAAGAGAAGATACTTTTGGTGGGAAACGAGGAACATCCGTCTAAAGAAAGACCAGAGAAAACACCTACCACAGATGCACCATTCAAAGATTTACAAATTGACACATTTACATGGAAGGGGTACAAACGGGTGACCATGATTGAACTCTTCAGTAAGGTGGCAATGGCGCACCAGGCGCAAGATTATCACTACGCGCAGTATTGGCAGCTCTCCGCTTGTGGTTTCAGTTCTACGGAGTTCCCGAACGCATCTCATCGGATGGTGGAAGAGAATTTGACAGCTCTTTGATACGAAAGGAAGTGAAGGACATGGATGTGATATGGCACCTCAATACACCAGGACACCGGAAAAGTAAAAGGAGGCGTTGATAGACATCACGGAACGCTGAGCGATCACCTTCGATT
>NW_027110766.1:12492-15883 GCF_000696795.3 Halyomorpha halys | reverse complement strand
ATAGGAGAGAGAGGAGTATGAAATGAAACTCTTGAAGTACTCACAAAGACTAATCTATATACACTCTCATGTCTTTATTAAGTTCCGAAAATGGAAAAAAATATAAACTTTACAACTTTACAATATTGTAACCCTTTCGAACAGAGGTGAGTGCAATGATAACCGTACACCATGATAACGCTGTTGTAGGAAGCTTTAATTGTTCTAGGTGAACTGTTCTTCGCTTTTTCGATTTTTATAAACTTTATATGTTCACAACATTTTGTTCTCTTATCGTGACCACTATGAAATGGCATTCGTACCTCTGCAGCTCTTTGCCCCTGTTAGTTCCCACTTTACAGTACACCACCGTCCCAATTTCGAGGTTGCCCATTAGATTGCGAACACTGAGATTGTGTCCAGTAACTCTTCTGTGCTTCTCCTTCTCAATTTTTTCCTTGAATTTGGTCCATATTTTCCTCCGTGTCATCCAATTAATGTCGATACTACTCTCCTCAGTTGCTATATCATGGTAATTCCTACGACGTCCCCGCAGTCCAAAAATAATCTCAAAAGGAGAAAACCCCAAGACCGAGTGTATAGAATGATTGTATGCTGCGATCACTCGTTCCATCGCTTCATCTGGCTCCAGCCCCTTTTCTAACTGATATACCCGCAGGTGGTCACTGAGGGTACTGTGGAGCCTTTCAATACCTCCTCGGCTCTTTGGGTGACCAGGGATATTAAGGTACCACTCCACCTCTAAGTTTCTCATCTCTTCCCTGATGCTTGCGTTGTCAAACTGTCTTCCACTGTCTGACAAGAATCTGTCCGGTACGCCGTAAAACTGGAACCACGTGCGTAGGGCTCTAAACACCGCTTATGCTGATCTCTTTTTCACTGGATACGCTATTGGTGTCCCTCCGGTGATATGCGAGGGTCACCTCCTTTTGGCGTTCCGCATCACGTAGAGTTTCTTCCATCATCATACAGCGTATAAACATCCGGCCAATCCCAATCTGTTCCGTCCGCCAAAGACGCCGAATTTTATACTTCAGTACTGCATTTCCTGCGTATAGATGATGGATTTGTCCGTCCTTAGATGAATCCTTTAGTGCTTTGCAGATTTGGTTCTCTCTGACACTGGGCTGGGATCATATAGTTACAATGTTACTGCTGCCGTATTTTTCATGCTCTATAATCAGTGTGACCCTTAAAATGCCTTCTAAACACATAGGGCCGGAAATGCGGAACCCACACGATTCCTAGAAGTTCCCGTTCTAAAGCACTGTATCCGGCTTCCACTTCGGTGAGAGGGCGACTGGTATAGGCTACAGGACGCTCTACCTCTTCGGATTTCTGTGCCAACACCGTTCCTAGATCATACTCACTTGCATCTGTTGTGAGCGTGAACTGTTTCTTGAAGTCGGTGAATGCAAGAACTGGTTCCCGTTGAAACTGCTCAATGCATTTCTGGATTTATATGTTATGTTTGTTGTCACTACTATTTTGCTTTCTTTCTTTAACAAATTACTGAGGAGCACAAGGTACTCTGTCAAATCCGGAAAAAACCTTCGGTAGTAATTTAATGTTCCTGGTGATCGCCGAATCCTCTTCACGTCCGTTGGTACCTCCATCCTTTGTAGCGCCCTATGCTGCTTCAATGGATTTCGTGCATCGTTCTTCCTGTAGCTCCTAGTACTTCCACTTCTTTGTAAAATATATCATCATATTTGATCAATATTGACTCTTTCCAATTCTCTCTCTGGTTAATCACTCTAACACTCGCTTTACCGTCATCCACGAGTTCCTGACAGCTGTACCTCTTCCCTCCAATTCTAATATCCCACTGACTCCCACTATATTTTATCTCTGCTCCCACTTTTTCCAAAAGATCGCAGCCAATGATTATTTGGTAGTCACGGTGCATTTTTCCCATTACACGGACTGTTACCTTCTCTCCTTTAGCCCCCCAGTTACTCAATTCCATTTCTTCTTCCCCTTCAATGCCGCAGGGCCCACCCAGAATGATTAACTGACAATTACATGCTCTGATCTGTAGTTTCCACCCTCCATCACTCAATCTGTCTAGGGCCTCTCGACAGACGATTGTGGTTGAGCTCCCAGTGTACTCCTCTCTTCCCTCGTATAATAGGCAGACCGCCGTGCTCTCCTCTCACATGATGATTCTCCAACATGTGGTCCATTTCGCTCTCTTCGCTGATACATATAGGAAAACTATTGGGCTATATGTACCTCTGCCCCTCATTTAAAGCATCTCGTTCGCGGGCAATACGCCACTAGATGCCCAACCCTCCCGCAACCATGACACTTGCGGTCCTCCCACCGACCAATGTTTCTGGGTCTCGCTTGGGTTTCCTGGTAATGAGTTCTCTCACACCTAACATCTCTATGCTCATTCATTCTCTAAAGGTTAGACATGTTTCTCGGCCTTTGATATTCTATTCGGATCCACCCCAGCTCTTTTACTTCCTTTCGGGACTCCACCTCCCTAGTGCTTGTCTCTATAACATCTTGAGCACATTCCACAAACGAACGGTCTCTTGGCATTCCCTCAGTTCTTATGCCAACTGAATCTTTAGTACCATGGATAGGAATTGCATCCAACCCTGTACTTGGATCATCTTCTTCATTTCGCTGAGTTTATCAGCGATTCTGTTATATCGTGCCAAAAGATCACTAGACTGCCTCGTTTTTTTTGTTTCTCTAATCATCATGAATCAAACCTCCTCTGGGATCCTCCGTCCTCCTCCGAATGCCTTCTTTAATCTTTCTTTGATGACCTTCCAGGGGGTCTCTTTATGTGCCTAAAATCTGATTTAGGATACTTATTTTTACTCGGTAGACAACCGCTTCTTTCAGTGATTTTTTATCTTCGCTTTCAAGTAGATCCTCCGACATCTTTGCTTCTATTCGCCCCATTAGGCGACCGCCCCCTTTTAAAATATTATTTAATTTTCTGGTCTGTTCGTTGAATTTTTCCAGGTCCGACTATTCCATCCTGAGGTCCTGGGCAGTTGCCGTACGGCCCTTAATCCATTCTAGCGTCGTGGCATGAAATTGCGCTAAAGAGACTTCTGGTAGTGGTTGAACCTTTTGCGAAGGCGGGTTGCCTGCTGTTAAAATATGGTTGAATGCAGCTTGAGGTTAGTTGTTTTGGTCAATATTTTCCAGATTCAGAACTATTCTTCTTACTATTCCGTTACTGATCATAATTCAAAGAGAACAATGAAAAAAAAAATCTTTTAGACTGAAAATTACTCTGGTATCCCGGGTTTCGAAACCAGTTATCTTTTACTGAAGTGAAACCAAAAATAATAGGAGAGAGAGGAGTGTGAAATGAAACTCTTAAAGTAATCTCAAAGACTGATCTATTTGTGGAGCCTGTCCG
>NW_027110766.1:9797-12058 GCF_000696795.3 Halyomorpha halys | reverse complement strand
TATCGCGACGCCTTTGTCCGAACACTATCTCCACGGGTGATCACCCCGTGTCCGTGTATAGTGTTGTTATAAGCTATAACTGCGCGTGGCATGGCTTCGTATGGCTCGAGATTTCGCCCTAACCTGAGCAACCGAAGATGTTCCCCTAGCGTGTTGTGCAATCGTTCAACCGCGCCCCTGCCCTTGATGTGATGGGGGGTGTTGAGTCGCCAGGTAATCCCTAGCATTTTGCTCTCACTGCGAATTAGTGCATTATCGAATTCTCGACCACAATCCGATGTGATTTCGTCCGGTACCCCATAAGTTGCGCACCATTGGAGAATCCCCTCCCATACCGCCCCTGGGGTCTTCGCTTCGATAGGATACGCCATCGCAATTTTACTGAATGGGTCAACCGCTGTTAGCCACGACTGGTTCTCGTTAGAGTAGATGTCCACTTGGACCGATTGTAAGGGTTCAAGTGCGGTGGGTGTGGTTACCTGTTCTGCTACTGGGAGTCGGCGATCGTACTTGGCCTGTTGACATATGACGCACGCCGCGATATAATCACCCACGGTGCGCCTCATTGATTTCCAGAAATATAGCCGTTTCAGAGCGCGTAACGTTTCCTCTATAACCCTGTGATTCGTTTTGCCTGCGTGCTGGTCGGCGACGAGTTTACGTTGTGCCTCCGGATCGGCGACCGTTTCTACCTGTTGTAGACATCTGATTAACGGATAACCCACGCCTACCAGCTCTTGTCTCCACAGTCTCTTGAGTTTGTCCCCTATTACTTTATTTCCCACGTACACGTGTCAACTACGACCAGGTCTCGCAAATTCCGTAAATATACGCTCCAGTTCATTCTCCTCTATTGTAGCGGTTGTGCGGATCAGTATAGTCGATAAGCCCTCGTAAACACTCGCCCTTGTTTCCGTTACGGCAGCCTGCTTGGATTTGATAACGATTTGAAACTTTTTATCGTTGATTATGTCATCAATTTCCGGAAGTTCTGAGGGTCTGTCTGTCGGCGTTGCGTTCCCATCTGATTCGTTTTGGACTACTGGAATTTCCGGCCCGGTCTCCGCCCATTCGCGTAGATACCTCAGCGCAAACGGTTCGACCGGTGCTTCCTCGTCCTCGATCGCGTTCACCACTAGGTCTCGCGATAACCAATCGGCCACTACATTGTCGACGCCCTTCTTGTGCACGATGTGGAAATTATATGCCGCGAGCCTTTCCTTCCATCGCGATTCTCGTGCTGATGACTCTTTTAAAGATCCGAGGTGTAGGAGAGGTTTAAGGTCAGTTGCGAGTTTAAACTTCCTGCCGTACACATATGGCCGAAAATACTCTACCGCCCATACCACTGCCAAAAGTTCGCGTTCAATAGCGCTGTATCTTTGTTCGGCCGAATTTTGTTTTCGTCCGGCGTATGCAATAGGTTTTTCGCCCTCTTCGAAATATTGCGACAGAACGGCCCCGATAGCTAATTGGCTAGCGTCTGTGGTCACCTTGAATGATCTCTGGAAATCAGGGAAAGCCAGCAAGGGGCGCGTTGTTAGGATCTTCCGACATTCCTCGATACTAGCGACCTGTTCAGGACCTAGGGAGAACCGTTTCCCTTTCTTTAAAATTTTACATAATATAATCCCAAAAAAATTATCAGCTGTCGGAATCAAAGGGCAAATGTACCAATACATAAAACAATTTCTTTCACACTGCCGCTTCAGAGTACAAATAGGATGCGAATTTTCCGATGAACGTGAACAGATTAGCGGAGTCCCGCAAGGATGTGTTCTCAGCCCAACTCGATTCTGTCTAGCAATTAACGATTTGGGACTTAACCTGCCAAGGGGCGTTAAACCGCTGCTATTTGCGGACGATCTAGCCATTATTTGTCGATCAGCATATACAACTACTATCAAACATAAATTACAGGAAGCAATCAATAGAATCAATAACTGGTCACTTTCAATCGGTCTTGAGTTCTCACCTGAGAAAACCAAATGCCTCCATTTCACCCGAAAAAGAATAACCCCACCATCTCCTGAACTCTATTTAGGTGAATCTTTGATACCTTACACAGATAACCACAGATTTTTGGGGTTGATGTTTGATCGGAAGCTAAATTGGGAAGCGCACATTTCGACACTAAAATCCAATGCAATAAAAAAACTAAATATATTACGCTTGCTGTAGCGGCACCTCCTGGGGCTCTGACAGACACTATACTCGAAACTAGACTATGGATGTTTTATTTACGGCTCTGCCCGACACCG
>NW_027110766.1:6100-6943 GCF_000696795.3 Halyomorpha halys | reverse complement strand
CAACTAATCACATTGTAACTATTTTGTTCAAACCATTCAGAATAGAGGTATTTTCTTTTAAAGTATATTATATCATGTTATTTAAATACAGTCCACTCATTACCAGCAAACTATCAGTAATTCCTTCATTTGAACCAGCTTACCAGTATAATAATTAATTTGGGTAATATCCCCCAATTTTTACTCCGGGGAATCCCTAAATTAAACAAATGATCCTCCGTGCCTTGGATATTTCACAATTTAACATAGTAGTCATCTGGGCCATGGATATGTCATAATAAATTCAAATGTGTTATAACTTAATAAACTTTGTTAGAACCTCTTCTGTTAAGCCTAGTTTGTTTTAGTATAATTCCATTGTTTAGCATAGCCGAACACTCACATATTAAGCTCAAAATGTTATCATGTATATACTTCAAAGGTTAGTTTCTCCTTTGTGACAAAATTATGTAAGAAGTGACTATGTTCTTATCAATTAATTTATTCCTAACAAACCATTGGTTATATGTATTATATATGATAATTTCAGCTATGTTTATACCATTAACTTAACAAACTAGGTGAACAATGCACATAAAGTTGTAGCTGATTATCAAATTTGAATCGCCTTAAAAAATTAGTTATGGAAAGATTCATTAAAGCCAATTTTAATTCATAAAAACTTAGCTAGCTCATTGTTTGTGATTTTGAGGTAATATAATTAAAGTACAGTGAAAAGTTCACTTATTGGATTACAAACTTAAAGCAATCAATTTCAATCGTTATTAACGGTGTATCAATTTTAATTAAGGATAATAGTGAATGCCAATAATCAGCATTGTAAAAACAAAAATTATTCACTAC
>NW_027110766.1:0-1789 GCF_000696795.3 Halyomorpha halys | reverse complement strand
TGTTGGTAAATGAATATATCAAATAAGTATTGTTCATAATTACACATCATCACTTATTACTTCAAAACAGGCACTAGTTAACATAAATATGCTGCTCTAATTGAATGCAGAGTAACCTCCATTACAGCAACTCAGAGCTACCACCATTATCTCTGGCGTTCACGAGTGACTCGTTTACTCTAGAAAGAGGTAGCAACATTCTAAGACTTGGTACTTCAAACCAAGCACATCTTGTGACAGTAAGACTTGGGTTTTCCTACATACACCTGCAATCACAAAATACCTGCGATAACTATCACTGATCCAGCTTAAAAGAGGCATCAGGACTCTTGAGCTGTATTTGACGTTCAAAGTTGGTTAACAGTTTTTTTTCTTTTTTTTTACTGCCTGTTCTTAATTACAATTGTTTAGTAGCTCTTCATCAGCGCCTGGTTAACTAATTTGTCCTCTCTTGTTCTTTTTCATTATATCTCCTTGTCACGTCGCTTCCCTTTGCCTGGTTGTTCTTGCTTATGAACATCACACAAGTAAACTGCAATATTTAAACCCATTCATGTAATAAAACCAAATTTCTCACTAACCAACTAATCACATTGTAACTATTTTGTTCAAACCATTCAGAATAGAGGTATTTTCTTTTAAAGTATATTATATCATGTTATTTAAATACAGTCCACTCATTACCAGCAAACTATCAGTAATACCTTAATTGGAACCAGCTTACCAGTATAATAATTAATTTGGGTAATATCCCCCAATTTTTACTCCGGGGAATACCTAAATTAAACAAGATAGGCAGGCCATGTGGAATGAAAGCCCGCCAAGCAAATTAAAAACTGTTAAAAAAACGATTAAACTATGGACCACATCAAACCGTTCCAATCGCAGGGAGGAGGTAGCTATAGCCAGATTGAGAATAGGTCATACGAATTTAACTCATGCATACCTGATCAATAAGCATCCACCGCCAAAATGTCTATACTGCAACAGTGTACTTACAGTCAGTCACATATTTGAGGAATGTCATTTCTATTGCATGAACTTACGTAGATTGGGAGTAGGACCGAGTGTTTCAGATGCCCTGAATGATGACCAAAAAAACATAGAAATGGTTTTAATTTTCTTAAAAAGGAATAATCTTTTGAATAAGATCTAAACCAAAAAGTTTGTCATATGTATTAAAAAAATCTAAAATAATTAAATATTCAAACTTATTTAGCAGTTAAATTATTTCAAATCTTGAAATAGAATTATAAAGTGAGAAGCATGGGCGTTGATGACCTTAAGGTTTTACGCCCAAAAGCCCCAACCAACAACCTGGACACCCCAAAAGTAGAGGAGGCGTAGAGCGGCTTCACGGAACGCTGAGCGATTACCTTCGATTGTACCAGGCAGACCAAGGGCTGGAACCGGACGTGGCAATGCCAAAGGCAATTGCGGCATACAATCATTCGGTGCACACCGTTACGGGGTTTTCACCGTTTGAGATCCTTTTCGGGCTTTGTGGAATCCAGCGAGACTACAAGAGCACGGCGGCGGACGGTGATGAGATAAGCAACAATCTTGTCATTAGGAAAAAGCAATGGGAAAAAGTCTGGGGAAAATTGGAGAGGGAAAAAATCAGGAGAGTAGCTCGGGAGAATTTAAACCTCACAGATAGGAGGAGAATGATTAAAATTGGGACAATTGTATATAGAAGGTTAGGATCAAACAGGGGTAAGGAGATACAGAGATAAGAGGGACCATTCAGGGTGATAGTAATAAGAGAACATAATATTATAACTATTGA
>NW_027110765.1:13532-14181 GCF_000696795.3 Halyomorpha halys | reverse complement strand
TTAGTTATATAGGGTGTACAAAAAGGGTGGGTTCTTAAAAAGTTAAATAAATAAAAAACCAAATATAAAATTTGTAAATATAATGATTGTAATATCAGCCAATTTTCTCAATGAGCATCACTGACAATATTTATGACCATCTACCAGCTCAATAAATGGAAATTTACTGTAATTCGAAAATGTTTATTCTTATAATCGTGATTTAAAAATATACTATTACTAACCTTATGAATTCTTTCATCTCTCCTTTCGGCCATTACCCTGGAACAATAAAGATCACAATATAAGTTTGCCATAAGAAAAAAATAAAAATGATTATTATAATAGAATTAAAAACATTACCCGAGCATCATTGGCCCAACAATAATTAATATATTATGATTAATTGACCAATATTCTATTATTCCAATATTTTCAGATTTCATTTTGATACATTAATCCTTCGAAATTGTATTATTTGATTTATGGGCTTGAGATGATCCAATTGTCTGTTGAGTATGGTATTAAGTTGATTAATATCACTTTAAGTGTTAGAATAAGTAGGACACATAATTTAGTAACAGAATGATATGATTTTAAGACGATAAAATTTATTTTACACATGGCTTAACGCATTACTTGAATTATACAGAATAAAGAAACATACACA
>NW_027110765.1:10504-11597 GCF_000696795.3 Halyomorpha halys | reverse complement strand
TATAAAATTTGTAAATATAATGATTGTAATATTTAACTATGTAATGTATTCATTAGATGTTTATGCAAATATTGTTAAGATTGTATTTGATTTAATGTATATGATAATTTTTATAAAGGACTAAATGATTCAGAATTGTGAAAAAACTAGTCAGAATTGAATAAAATGTTTTTATATTTAAATTATGACTATCAGAAGGAAACATTGGATTTTATTTGTTGTCAAGTTGTTATAACTGACTTTCCATAATAGTAGTTGTCTTAATTGTGGAGACTCTATAAATAGTTATTTTATTTATTCAAGTTTTTAGCTCTATTAAATTTTTTATAAACTTAATGTTTTACATTGACAATTTAATAATGTTGAGCACATATCGTAAATGTTTAAATGAACTTTAATAAAGGAATTTAGGTCAGAAAGCACTTTTAACTTTTCCACATATAATTCTATTCTATTCTTCCATTCTCACTACAAGACTTTTCTAACATAGCTACCGAAGCTTACCTACTTCAACACTAAGCTCTAACTGATGCTTTTATCACACCATGGTGCTTCACAACCATTTTTTATCTGCCTTACCTCAGGCATGTCATTCAATCCATCATACCTCGTAAGTCTGAAAATATCTGTATATATATATATTTTTTTTAATCAAAACATCATTCTGTAGATATCTTGAAAGAATTTTCGAAGTCAGAAAAAATTATATTGATATCCTATAAAAGATTATCGAGATGATGGACCATTTTTTATATATAGTAAAAATTGCATTGTTAATTTTTTGGACTTATGAGGTATGACAGATCAAGCAATGATGTGTTGACACATACTCATATGGATCATTTGCACATAAAAAAATTAAATATAGCCAGCATTTTTTAATTTTTTCAACTCTTGTTATATTATTTTACACATTTATGTAATATCTGAATATATTTGTATTTTAGAACAAAATTGTCTGAAAAGGTTAAACGTTGAGTGTTACAAAGAAGATTAGTGAAGCTTTAGCATAATAGCACATACGTGTAGATTACTGACCAAATGAATGTAATAAAAATTTAGACAATTATTTTTACCAGATGGCATTTCTGAT
>NW_027110765.1:7459-8188 GCF_000696795.3 Halyomorpha halys | reverse complement strand
CAAAGGACATAAATAAATAAAATCATGAGAATAGGTTACAGCTAAAGGAAGTTATAAAAAGTACTCATAACATTTTTTTGTGCAAAATTTTAGCTGAGAATTCACTCTAAGATAAAGTCACTAATAAAAAAATTTAGAAAAAGTAGCCCAATTCGGAACTCTTATCCATTGTAATAGTAAATTAAAATAATATTAAGAATTAACAATTACAAAATAGTTTCAACTACTTCATCAGGGCTATTATGAATGGTGGAGGTGTAGATATTATTTACAATTTTTATTCTACTGTATTTCGGTACATTGTGGAGTGGAGTAGCTCAGTCAGAAAGGTACTGTCTCTTATGCTTCATGCTATGGTTCGAGTCCGGTTGTGGCAGATAAGTGATTATTTTTATCAGCCATGGATCGATCCAACCACTTTAAAGTAGTTATCTTTCACTGGAAGAATTGATAGTTGAGTGTGATTCAAATCACTTCTTTGCCTAATCATTAGTCTAGATACAGTACTTCCTTACATAATACTGAATTCTAGACCTTTGAACACAAGCACATGCCAAAATCATTTTTCATCAAATACAAAGTACTATTTATTCTTCAAATTAATAAAAAAAATCAGTTATTTCTATGAGCCCTTGTAGAGCAGATTATGTTCAATAGTTCCGAGATACAGTTTTTTAAAAAGCAACTTTTCACGAAATACACACTAAAAAATAAGTAATTAATTTATGG
>NW_027110765.1:3495-4474 GCF_000696795.3 Halyomorpha halys | reverse complement strand
ATTGTGGAGCGAGGTAGCTCAGTGAGAAAGGTATAGAAGGCTGTGGCAGATAAGTATTTATTCTTATCAGCCATGAATCGACCCTGGGGCACACCCAAGCTCTTTCCAAATCACTTCTTTGCTTAACTCGGGAGATGTGTAGTCTTGAGTATTTTGCTCATATTGGAAAATAAACATCTAAATTTTCCTGGTATTTCATCTGTTTTTTTTTTTAATACTTTTGTCTAATTTCTGTTAACACTTTGATACTATTTCCTCTTGTTTATGTTACTCCCTCTTTTACCTCCCCACCTATATTTAATTCAGTTTTGCTCTGGCCTCCTTCAAGAGTAAGACTGAGCATTTCTCTCACAAGTACACTTCAACCGTGTCAATTTTTTTTTTCTCATTTGAGCATTTTGCTCCCTTAGACACATTCTGCTTTTCTTATTTTAAATCATGAGCCGAGGCAAGAAGATCTCAGATCTCTAATGAAATTTGGATTTTTTTGCCCATGATGGAATAGCTGCAATTCACTATTTCAATTTCAAATTGCATTTAAAGTAATCGTAAAGATTTTTATCATCATCACATCCAATTATAAAAAAATTAAAGAAAATCATCTACCATGATGTAAGTGCTCATGGGACACCTCTTAGGGGACAAAAAGTAGGACACTCTTGCTGGGTTAATCATTGGTTTAGAAACAGTACTTCCTTACAAAATTTTGAGCACAAGACCCTTGAACATAAGCACATACTACAACCATTTTTCACCTAATACAGAGTAGTTCAAAGAGATAGATTTGACAATCTTCTTTCCCGTTATTCCCTTAGATAGTAACTGAGGTTTATTAATAATGAAATAAATAGTCCTCCGAGTATTTGTAATTCTTCTTTGTCTCGTTAGTTATGTGTGTTAGGTTATTAGGTTTAAGCTAGCTTTATTTAAGATAACATTTAACGTTTAAGCTAGTTCCATTTAAAATAACATGTATGAG
>NW_027110765.1:2476-3445 GCF_000696795.3 Halyomorpha halys | reverse complement strand
CGAGGTAGCTCAGTGAGAAAGGTATAGAAGGCTGTGCCAGATAAGTATTTATTCTTATCAGCCCTGGATCGAACCTGGGGCACACCCAAGTTCTTTTCAAATCACTTCTTTGCTTAACTTAGGAGATATGTAGTCTTGAGTATTTTGCTCATATTGGGAAATAAACATCTAAATTTTCCTGGTATTTCATCTGTTTTTTTTTTTTTTTAATACTTTTGTCTAATTTCTGTTAATCCTTTGATACTATTTCCTCTTGCTTATGTTCCCTCTTTTACCTCCCCACCTATATTTAATTCAGTTTTGCTCTGGCCTCCTTCAAGAGTAAGACTGAGCATTTTTCTCACAAGTACACTTCAAACGTGTTTAAAATTTTTTTTTTCTCATTTAAGCATTTTGCTGCCCTAGACACATCCTGCTTTTCTTATTTTAAATCATGAGCCAAGGCAAGAAGATCTTAGATTTCTTACGAAATTTGGATTCTTTTGCCCATAATGGAATAGCTGCAATTCACAATTTCAAATTGCATTCAAAGTTATCGTAAAGATTTTTATCATCATCACATCCAATTATAAAACAAATAGCCAAAAATCATCTACCATGATATAAGTACTCATGGGACACCTCTTAGGGGACAAAACATAGGACACTCCTGCTGGGTTAATCATTGGTTTAGAAACAGTACTTCCTTACAAAATCTTGAGCACAAGACCCTTGAACATAAGCACATGCTACAACCATTTTTCACCTAATACAGAGTAGTTCAAAGAGATAGATTTGACAATCTTCTTCCCCGTCATTCCCTTAGATGGTCTGTGAGGTTTATCAATAATGAAATAAATAATCCTCCGAGTATCTGTAATTCTTCTTTGTCTCCTTAGTTATGTGTGTTAGGTTATTAGGTTTAAGTTAGCTTTATTTAAGATAACATTTAACGTTTAAGCTAGTTCCATTTAAAATAACATGTATGAG
>NW_027110765.1:0-1579 GCF_000696795.3 Halyomorpha halys | reverse complement strand
AGGAGGGAAGTACATTTGAAAAAGTAATTAATAAATATAATAATAACTTATAAATGTTAATAATCACTAGAGATAAGAATAATTTTTAAATTGAAAAACCGTTTTAGGCAAACTTTGTTTTAAAAAACAGCAGTAATGAAAAATAAGCTTGTTTATGAAAAAATTAGGACTTATATTCATTTTGAAATAAATTAAAAAAATGATTTTTAATTTAATATAATGCATGTCCTCAAATTAATAATAAGATAAGGACGAAAAGAAGAATAATTACAAAGATATTTTAGCTCAATCTCAAAAAATATTTTAGATTTGTACATGGTCATAAATGAGTGAAATGATGTATATATACATATATTTAAATATTGAATTTTTGTTTGTAAATGTGTATACAATTTTTTTTTTTTTTTTTTTCTGTTTAGTTTTTGTTGATTGAAACTATCCGTTAATTGTAAACTGTTGATTGGAAATATTTTTATGTGTAGAACTGGATAATGGGCAGAGGAGTGCCGAAACGTTGTTTAAATGCTGAAAGAATAAAGAAGTGAAAAAAGGTGAAAATTGATTCCTGAAAATGAAAATGATAAAGTTTTAACAAATAAACCCTTTGGAACTTAGTTATAATAGTACAACTAATTATTTATAGTTAAAGACAATATTAGCATTACCCTAACTCAAAGTGGCTGACTGCATCCTGACGGCTAGGGCAATGGAGTTACTACCAAACTTTATGAGTTTATAATCAACATAAGGATAACTGTTCAAAAATACAGCTATTTCAAATATCTTAAGAATACAATTTATTTTAAATTTAAATTGATTTATAGTTCTTTTTTTTTTTTTCAGAATAAGAACAACCTACTTAATAAAATAAAAAAGTCTGAAATTTTTAACCTTTAATTATCAGTCATTGGTTTAAGCAAATATTTGCTCTATTTTAGTGCATTTAAAAGTATATTTCGTTTATCAACATTAGTTAAGTTAAGAAGCGAAATAATAAATTCTAAAATAAGAAAATCAGATTGTAAATTACTGATCTTAATGTGAAGCAGTTTGAAGTGTCATCAAAGAAAATTTTCCAGTCAAATTCAGTCTGATTACGTCTATGGAAGTTCAATTGAGAACTGGTTAAGTTCAGGTCAAGGCTATATAGTATATTTTAACATAAAGTATACCACCTATTTTAAATTTATATCGATTTACTAGTTCATTATTTTTATATGTATAAGAATAACCTATATTATAAAATAAAAAAGACTATATAGTATATCATTATATAAAGTAGATGATAAGAAAAATAATGACATAACTTTGTAATCAAAAATTTATTTAAAGGACCATTTTATAAGTTAATTGTTGAATAAAAAGTAAAAATCTCATTTTATTTGCCCTATCACATACATGTTATTTTAAATGAAACTAGCTTAAACATTAAATGCTATCTTAAATAAAGCTTGCTTAAACTTAATAACCTAAAACACATAACTAAGGACTATTTATTTCATTATTAATAAATATAAGTAGATGGTCAGGGTTGCGGTCAAAAAAAGAACAAATAGTTTAAAACTATTTTAATGTCCAA
>NW_027110764.1:0-1200 GCF_000696795.3 Halyomorpha halys | reverse complement strand
ATAAAACTATATATAATTACTATCTCATCGAACTCTATATCTCAAAAACCATTCGACTTACAAATGTTTATTAACATACAAATAAAAGCTATTTTAATGTAGTATAAAGTAGTTTATTACTTTATATATAATCTTTTCAATTTCTTGAGACTGTTATTTATTTTTTAAATAAATTAATTGATATCCATTTATGTCTCAACACTATTACATCAACAGTCCATCCAACGTTTCGGCCAATACGGCCACCATCAAGGACAATCTTAAATATAAATTTACACCTCACATCCAATTCTTTAAAAAACGTTTTGCAGGCTATTCTATCCAGGCCATTAATTACAATTACCCTATTTTGTCACAATTCCATTAATTTTTAAAATTTTAATTTTAGATCAACTTAACACAATCAACTATCGCATAAAACACTACTTTGTACTACTGATTTTTCAGGACATTTTTTATGATGTTGCTTTTAAAGAAACTAGCTTTGGAGCTATTGAATATAAACAGCTCTTTATTAAATAAATCAAAAATTGTATCCTTTTTAGTCTCAACACTTTTTATTTCAATAGTACAACGTTTCGGCCATTTCAGCCATCCTCAATTATAAATTCTTCCTCACATTAAAATTAAAATTTGTTTTGCAGGCTATTTTTCTCAGGTCATTAATTATAAGTTAAAACCCTATTATTATTATCATAAATGGTTTGTGACCTGGGCAGAATATCCTCCAAAACAAATTTTAAATTTTAATGTGAGGAAGAATTTATAATTGAAGATGTCCTTGAGGATGGCTGAAATGGCCGAAACGTTGGACTGTTGAAATAAAAAGTGTTGGTACTAAAAAGGATACAATTTTTGATTTATTTAATAAAGAGCTGTTTATATTCAATAGCTCCAAAGCTAGTTTCTTTAAAAGCAACATCATAAAAATGTCCTAAAAAAATCAGTAGTTCAAAACAGTGTTTTATGTGATAGTTGATTGTGTTAAGTTGATCTAAAATTAAAATTTTAAAAATTAATGGAATTGTGACAAAATAGGGTAATTGTAATTAATGGCGTGGATAGAATAGCCTGCAAAACGTTTTTTAAAGAATTGGATCTGAGGTGTAAATTTATATTTAAAATTGTTCTTGATGGTGACCGTATTGGCCGAAACGTTGGATGGACTGTTGATGTAATAGTGTTGAGACATACATGGAT
>NW_027110763.1:227324-229611 GCF_000696795.3 Halyomorpha halys | reverse complement strand
CCCTACTACTAAAGTGAATGAGAAAATATCTGTAATAATGATATTTAAGTAAAATACTAAAATGAATGAAATAAAAAATAAAGTTATTTAAGGCAAAGGAGTAATTAGTAAATATGATAGTAATAAGATGTGGTTAACATAAAAGAATAACGTGAGTAAGAAAGAACCAATAAAAACATAATAGAGAAAAAGAGGCAGTTATTTCACCCCAATTTCTTTATTCCCAATTTCTTTATTACTTCAATGAAAACTATGTATATAACTAGTCAAAACTGATGAGTCTGCCAAGTATAGGTAGGGGGAATAAAAAATGACGGCTGTTTCAATTCCTTAAAAAACATTATTTTTTCATTCGAAGCTCTATATCGTTACAACTACCAACAATAATAGAAAATCTAAAAGACATTATTTAAAGAAGAGTAAATTTACTGAAATATCAGCCCTAATAGAGCTATTTACGTGTAATAGTTCTCTAGATATAGCTTTTTAAAAAGTAACGTTTCTTGAAAATGTACTGAAAGATTAGTAGTTAGTTAATTTATTTTGAGAAATCTATATCTCAAGAACTAGGTGACGAACAGATGTCTTTTAGCACTTAAATAATATGCTGAAATAAATTGATTTATAGTTGTTCCGACAATAAGTTTAATTTATGAAACACTTTATTTCATAAACCATAGGACGTACAGATGCCTATCAGCACTCAAATTAAAGCTTGTTAAATTTACTGTAAAATACTTTATAACGTTTATGTAGGAGTAGTAGTTTTTATGATAATCGGCAAAATAAATTCTCAAAATGTTAATTTCTAGTTGTTCGTATAAAATGTTGGACTTTTGAAAAAATATATGTCTAGACCCATAAGACGTCAATATGTCTGCCAACACTCAAAATAAAGGAAATTTAACTTACTATAAAGTAGTTTACGACACTTATCTTCGTAGGAGTAATAGTTTTTATGATATTAGCATAGAAATATAAATTTGGAAAATGAAAATTTATCCGAACAACTATAAAACAATTTATTTTTGCAAATATCATGAAAACTACTACTTCTACGAAGATAAACAATATAAACTACTTCATAGCCCTTTAAACTAGCTTTAATATCAGTGCTAATAGACATCTGTATGTCGAATGGTTTTTGAGAGATATTTTCCAAATAAATTCACTAGCTACTGATCTTCCACTACGTTCTGTACATCATTTTTATGAAATTTGAAAAATCAAGTGTTGGTAGTTTTTAAGATATAGAGGTCCGAATGAAAAAAAAATTTTTTTCAACGCTTAGAAACAGCCGCCATTTTTTATTCCACCTACCTTTACTTGTAGACTCATCAGTTTTGACTAGTAATTATACATAGTTTTCATTAAAGTAAACGAAAATCGGGGTAAAATAACTGCGTTTTTAAAAAATAATTTCTTGCAAATAAATGCAAATCTTCATTAGTCTTTTTACAGTAATATATGTTTAATAATTGTATAATAAATACATCTGTACGTCTAACTACTCATATTTCAGTACATTTTTATGTAATGTTGCTTTTTAAAAAGCTATATCTCAAGAACTATTGGACGTAAATAGTTCTATTAGGGCTTATATTTCAGCAAATTAAGTAGAACTTTAAATTATGTTTTCTTCGATTTTCTATAGTTGTTGGTAGTTTTAAAGATTTTTTTTTTCATTGCCGCGACAGACCGTGGAGGTCCTAAGCCTCGCGCGATATACTTAAGAAATACATTGCGCGTTTCCTGACGTGGTTTTCATAGTGTGTGTCCGTCACTCCCACGCCTATTATTGTGAGTGCCACCCATTGGCTGACGGCCTCACAAATGCCCGGGGGGAGATTGTGAGTAAGTTTGCATAATTTTTTCCTTGAAAAAATCCCGGGTAGGCCGGGTTCGAACTCACAATCTATGGGTTGGCAGACAGGCGCGTTACCACGCTGCTACCGTACTTTTTTTAAATTATTTATTTAATGTGATTTACAACTGTACAAATAATAAATACTATAAGTAAATATGTTGTATGTTTCATTTACACTAAAAAATATTGAGAAGGAACCACCCATTGATGGTACTTCAAGCAGTTCAAAAGCTTAATTCCATATGTCCAAAATGGTCTGATTTTCATAGTGTATACTAATTTTTTGTAGTGAATGGGAAGTTTAGAGCGTTTGTCAATTAAGTTTTATAGCAATCGAAATCTAGTAGTTTCTTGTCGTTTCAATCTTGTATGTGGATTCCAAGTAAGTCTCTTGTCAAGATGGAGTCCTAAGTATCGAAT
>NW_027110763.1:223107-227274 GCF_000696795.3 Halyomorpha halys | reverse complement strand
TAAATATGAGTGAGACTCTTCTTAATTTTCATATTTTTAACAGGTTCTACAGTTTATAGAGGTACACAGTTGTGGCACACTCAATATGGAGAACCCTCGCCTGGAACCGAAAGTAGTACACATTATGGAAATTTTAGGCTAGCGCGCTTAATAGATAGTGTCCTTTCAAGAGATAAGCAGAAAGGAAAAGAAAATTGGGGCAGATATAGACTGATCCCATATCACTTAAGAGCCTTGAGGCACGACTCCTGTTACTGAGGATCGTTTGTCGATGGAAAGTAACCCTAGTAGAGGGGAAAAAAATTTATAATCACGACTAAAATAAAACTTGGAAGAAAACAAGCTGGATGGCGTTGCCCTCTCGCGGTATAACGGGCCCATTCCGGCCAATTGGATTTAATAACTGATATCTTGTCGTGTCGATTAGTCAGAGGGGTCGATTCCGAAAATCGATTAGCGAGAGGTTAAATAACCTGCATAGCTCTACCTGTACTTGTACCTACCATATACAGTGAGGCCTCTGGTTAACGACCCCTCTCCTGTAAGGACGATTAGGAATGCCATGCTATTCCAAGTACGAAAATGTCTTAACGAGGCATTCTGGATCATGAAAGCTAACAAAGCAACTTGAAGATGATTTTTAAAATCTATAACTCCAGTCAACTAGAGATCAGAATGAGATATCAGAAACTCATGAAAATTTGCTATTTATGTTGAAAAATCAATAACTCTATGAAATCTTCATTAATAGTATCTTTACTTATAAAAAAATAGCAAAATCAATTAACGTTTCGGCGCGCTCCCATCTTCAGACCTAAAAATTAAAAATTTCAAACAATGCAGTCTAAGTACACAATTAGCCCCGCGTTCGAAGGGTCTCGAACGGTTTTTTTCAAACAATAATAATATAACCTTTATGTTATTATAAGTTATAAGTTGGTTTAGCTGTTAGTGGTCAAATGTGTGATATTTGCTTTTAAAATTTTTGCGGCACTCTTTATTATGTGAGAAAACAATAGTCCCTTCAGTAATTTTCCTGGTCATTGCCATCTTTATCCTATGACTCCTTACTCCTGAATCATCAACAATGAGGTGAAAAGTTTGATTTATTCAGAAAAAATTGAGCAGTTCATCAATGATGTTTATAGAAACTGATGTACTTAAATAAATAAACTTTTAACAAACAGTTAATTTTTTACTTATCAAAAATCAAGATAAGCAAGCACCTTTTGTACATGTTTTATCTCTCTTTTTAACGTTAGTTAACTCTGAAATGTTAAATAAATTAATAATTTTAACAAGGGTTTTTTTTATAACCCATGCTTGTTATAAAATAAAATAATTAAAATGCCCCATCTTCAGTCTAGATGGTCCCTATATTGTAATGTTCCCTGGATCCCGGGCTTGGTTGTAGAGGGTCGTGATTTTAAACATCAAATTGTTCTAGTAATCACGTATAAAAATAACTTGATTGATCACTTTAAAAATAATATAATACATCGTATCAATTAGAATAAAATACTATATAATTAATTGACATCAGTTAAAATATTAATTTAATTAAATCTATACCCCTACTACCCATGGAGTGTCAGGGGTGTAACGGTTGTACAAGGAGGTCATTTGGTCAGTATCGCGCTCGACTGCCAGGTTTTTACCTACTTATGGGTACCCACTTTATGAAGCTGTGTTCACCTCCGCACCCCCAGCTCCCGAACCTACAGGGTTGACTCACGACTACAGTGAAACAGAAAATAATCATCTACCACAGCCGGATCCGACCCGGGTCTTTGGAGTCAGGTAAAATAATTTATATGCCTTGTAAATATAATAATAAGGCTTTTTAAACTAGAATAATTATTATTACTGGAACAATATGTTATATTTAAATTGTTAATTTTAATCATGAAGGAAGGGTGCAGTCCTCGAAATATCAAATGAAATCAGTAATTTATTCTTTTAAATCAAGTTACTATTTAATCAAGAGGTCATAGTGCCATTAATTTTTCGGTATTATGGCCGAAGAAGCCCAGGGAGTTGAAGCATCACCTTAGAAATCTTAAAGTGCAGCGGCGCCGGTTCGGTTCGGTCTACACCGGTTGACTTTTATTTTGTGGAAGTCGCACGGAACGAAAGCTCGGCCTTCCCATGCTGGTTTGAACAAGTTGGTTACCTAGATATGACCAGGATAAAAAAAAAGAAAACGGATTGGTCAATGTTAATTTAAATTAGCTTCTTATAAAACTGAAGAATAAGAAGTTGCTCATTTATGTTTTGGGGTTTTTATTACGAATTTTAGGTTTGTATCCTCGAAATTTTCCCTGAAAATATAAAAAATAATGCGAAATAGAGCCTAGCATTTTTTTTTAGCAACATCAACTGTAAATTCTTTATATTTTTTACTTAATGCTTTAAGAAGAAAAAAGTATCTACTATTTGGATTCTAATGACTATTTTGTTTATCTGCTTCGTTGTGAAATAAGCGAGAGTTGAAACTATCAGACAGAATATAGTCTAGTCAATTACAGGCCAGAAAGAGCCCGGGAAGAAACATTTCAGGTAACAAAGTTGGAATTCTTAATCAAGATCCCAAAAAATATAAAGAGCAATATTCAAAACAATCTCGTTGAACTCCGTTTACACGGTGATAATTTGCAGGCATGACAGCAACAACTGTCTAAGCTTTCCGCCACCCTATGCCGACTCATCGGAAGCTACCTCATTGGAAGATCCTTCGCCATACGAGTTGGCGAAACCCCATCACCTGCGGAGTACCTCAGGGTTCGGTACTAGGTCCAGTACTATTTGTCGTCTTTACGATATCTATAGCAGCTTATGCGGACGACATCGGCATCTACGCTTCCAGCATTAAGGCCAAGATAGCCCTAACCCACGCTCAGCTGCAGCCACCATCACTAATGCGCTTAAAAGTATTGGGATTAGGGTGAACCCCGGCAAAACGAACGCCATCGTGATGATCAAAAAAGGAAAGAAGCCACTACCTACCTTCAACTTCAAAACTTCAAACAAAGTTTTAACAAGTGACTATGATAAATGAATTTTAATTTTGGCTTTAATGTAAAAGTTGACTAATTAGAAATTGTTGTTGTGACCTGGGCAGAATAGCCTGCATGGAGTTAGAGTTTTTAAATTATATTTATATAATTTGGAATTATAATTCCAAAATTGTATTAAGATGTCCCTGAGGATGGCCGGATTAGCCGAAACGTCAGACTTGTAAGAAAAACAAAATGTTTTGAGACAAAAATGGATAAAAATTGAATTATTTATTTAAACAAAATTAACCAGTCTCAAGAAAAAGTTTAAGATTGTAAATAAAATAATAATAATAATATAGAAAAAATAACAGATTTGAAAAAAAAAATCTTTTTACACTAGATGGACGTTAATTGAAGAAGGCTTTAGGTCACTTTTTTATTTTTGGTCGATTACTGAGGTTCGATATTTAATATAATTAATAAAAATATTGATTTAATATCGTAAAAATAAGTAAAATATAATTAAGATCCTCGAGATGATTTTATTTTATATTAATTAGTCAAATTTCGGATAGTACCTACATAACTATCCTGAAGTCTCAATAGTTGGATGTTACCACAAAGACGTTTTCTCTACTAAAACGTTCTTTCTAATGATGCCTCGGCTCCCGCTATTACTCCATGGAATATTACTAATCGTCGAACTGAATTCGCCCCGGGTGATCTGGGGAGCCGCCGGCTGCTGGAGGGTCAGCGCCGAGGTGGGGGAGACCGGTCTTCTCCGTTACCCTCGGGTAGAATGACCCCAAGAACATCCAGGATATCTCCCTGCTCGGATATTTCCTTTCATCTAGTCTGCCTCTTTAGTTTCACGCCGCTTTGTTTACATATTTGTAGAAAGCATTCTCCGTCTTGCAAGGCATACAGAAAGGATCTTTTTAATCCATATTATACGGGAGAAGAGACCTAAGGTCGTTCCTTGCGAAAAGTTTACCATTCTCTAACAAAGGGATCAAAGAAATATAATAAATGATATATTTCGAGAAAACCACAACCAGACCGTTTAAAGTGAGTTGCTAAATTAACCTTTGTTTTGATCATCAGGTTGACTGCGTTAGGAATTTTTAATAATAAAAATTTCTGTTAAGTAATTCAATGAAATATAAAT
>NW_027110763.1:222065-222377 GCF_000696795.3 Halyomorpha halys | reverse complement strand
AAAATTTCTGTTAAGTAATTCAATGAAATATAAATTAAAAAAATACGAAAATAAACCATAAAAATATATTGAAAAAGCATATTTGAAATAAATAACACAAATGATTTAGTAAATATCCTTGAAAATGAATCCGTTATATAGTGGATATGCGTTCTAGCTGATTTTTATTTTTTAATATTTATTTGTTGCTATTTACATCTGTACATTATAATACATTTAGTAAATCTGATAAAAAAGTTAAATTGGAGTGTTACAGGCGCGTAGAGAAACTACCCATTGGTAGCACTCTAATGACATTTTACATTAGCTGGT
>NW_027110763.1:211047-220646 GCF_000696795.3 Halyomorpha halys | reverse complement strand
TGACCTGTGGGGTAGACTTTTATTTCTGTGGCAGTTCTACGAAGGAAAACATGACCCTCAACCATGGTTAAAATAGACTGATACTCTGTAGATAACCTCCCCTCCCCACTTCTATATCAGAAATGACCTGGATAGAATATATATTTTATTTAGCGCTCATCAATTGTCTCTGAGCGTTTGCACCAAACGCCTCTAATTACATTAACTGTTAGCTGATAATGTAGAGAAAAAAAAAAGTATTTATTTATTTCAAACCTGCCAATTCAGGTATTTTTACTATATTTTCGATTATTTTTCTCCTTAAAGGATAATTAATTGTTGGAGATCAATGATTTTGGGTAAATGGCTTTAGGTTATATGTAAACCACTAGTACAGTGTCGCATTTGTCCTTCATCTAATTTTGTTTTTCAATTAATCATTGGACAGCTTTTCTATTACTAACAAGTTATTATTTTTCTTTATTGAATTTTAGTATAATAGCTGTACCTAGACCATTTGGGGCCCTACTTCATATTCATATTGGGGACATATTCATTTTTGGATCCCGAAATAGATTTATTTTTCAGACATGGGATGATAATTTTTTTCCCTTGGCGGATTTTTTGGGGCTCCCGGAATGGATACAATTTGGACATTTAGAGTTAAACAATTTTTTCTGTTCAAGATTTAATATTAACAAACTCTATTTATTTAGAAAAATCTAAACTAGCTATAGACAATGTGGGTCTAAAACTTCCGATATTTCTTGGAACATTGTTGACCAATGGTAAGTATTATTAAATTTAAGCTTGGAAAAGGATCTCTCTCCACTGCTAACTAACTCTGAATTTTTCGATATTCTTATTGGTATCCATAAATTAGAAATAGATATTTGTTACATTAAACTTTTTTAAGTAAGCAAGTGATACATCCAGTTTTTGATATAAACCCTGCATAATTAATTATTAATGTAAGACCAGTAACTCTAACCAAGAGATACTGGATTTAATTAAATTAATTAATTTACCAAGCTGTAGCATAATACATTATATTTCATTCTTTTATTAGAATTTAGTTTTTTTTTTTTTTAACAGAGTAGCTAGAGATCATGCAAATATTATTTGCATTATTTTATTAATTAATAGTCCAAAATGAATTAATCTCATAATCTTAATATTTTATAATTCTTAATAATTGAAAGAAGCCCCCCAGATTGGCATCCCTTGCATGGGTTGTAACGGGCTTCTCTATGAGGGCTATCTACCGCGGAGAAGTATACGACATTGATTTTATGAACAAGGTGCATGCATTTGAAAAAAACATTTTCAGGCCAAATATCCTGTTTTCTAAAACTTTAAGACATTTTTCTTTTGTAGATAAATGGTATTCCATTTCTTAATGATAAAGAACAGAAGGGAGGAGAATGAGTAAGTAAATGTTAACTTTTAGGTTTCTATAACTGAGTATTTTTCCCACAAAAAAACAATATTCCTTCCTTTTATTTTTTTCTTAAATTATTATTTTTTTTTTCCTTATTTGGATACAGATCACTTGTCTTAGTTACTTGAATAGGGTGAAATGGGGTAAGTGTTATCAAGCCTTCTCTATTTTTTTATCTATTAAATTTATTTTAAATTGTCTAAAATTTGAAAAAAAAAATCTCTTTTCTTATATATATATTTATGTATGTAAAAATTTCAATTTGTTTTTGTGATACTATGGTCCTATACCATAATTCAAAATTTTAATTATTTTGCAGATCATCTTGATTTTCACTTTTTGTGTAAGTATTTATTGTGATTTACTTCCTAATTAAAATATAAGGTTCATGTTTCTATATGTATAAAGCTGAATTTTTTATAGTTCAATACACCTTCCATCCTGAATACTAAATCAAATGAGAATTAAAAAAAACATGTTTTCATTGGAAGATATTTTGACTAATGGGGGGAAATGGTGGTATAAATGGATGAAGTTATAATGTTGCAAATATATGTAATCTGGAATTACAAAATTTACAACTTTTTAATTCCTATTTTTTTTTTAATTTATATTGTTTCAGTATTCAACTTCTGAAAAGAACCAGATTGTATGATTTGGAAAAATTAACCAAGGTGCTATGTAAAAAGAAGTATTTAAAATATTCTTCAAAGTAAAATATCTCAATTTTTCCAAAAATATCACATACAACCTTCATCAAACTCATTCCTTCAAATTATATTTTATATTCATATAAAATACATTATACCTCATAGAAGAGAACAAATAACATTAGATGCTTATTAGTAAGAACGATAATGCTACGAGTATCGACTATCTTCAAAAAAGAAAAACATTACAGGAGCATACTATGCATCATTACTTGACAAGCCGGATGCAGAACTTGCAGAAAAATAGCCACATTTGCAGAAAAAGAAAATCTTGTTTCGCCAAGACTATTTGGCCATCTAGATAGACCAGATCTAGCCCCAAGTGACTTCTTTTTGTTCCCTCATCTAAAAATTGTGCTTGGAGGACGAAGATTTTCATCAAATCAACAGGCAATCATCTCTGTGATCAATTATTTTGCAGGGAAAAACGCTGATTACTTTTTGGACAGGTTAGAGAGATGGGAACATCACAGGGAGAAGTGTGTAGAGTTACAAGGAGACTATGTTGAAAAAAAAAGAAAAAAAAACAACAGAAAAATGTCTTGTATTTTTGTTTGGTCAGAAACTTTTACTAGAGTAAAAAATGAAAACAGCATCCCTTTTGATTAACAGGAAAAGTTTACAAATATTAAGAAACAAGGACAGAACCACAAAAAAAAAAAAAAAAAAAAAATGGACACAATGTTATTGAACATGAATTGTCTCTATCAAACTCTTGATTCACCCTTCACACTATTTAATACTTAATACAGATGGAAATAAGCATTAATACTTATACAAATGAAAATAAAGATGTACAGAACACAGGATGTGCACTGACCATAAATTATCGGAACACAAACCATAACTAACTGTACAAACTATGACCTGATTTCTCCAACTACCAAGCAGAGAATTTAGCAGTGATAAAGGTCATTGAATATATCCTAAGGAATGCAGAATATCTAAGAAACTTGTGGGCAAATAATAAGGACAACAGAACTTTAATTGACTGTACACAGCATAAAATCATACACCTCACATACTACGCATCTTGAGAACTTAACAGACCTCATGAACATAAAGATAAAGATCAGTCAAACATGGATCTAAGGTCACAGTAGTAATGAAGGCATTGAACAAGTAGGCTTGTTGGATAATGAAGCTGGTCATGACCGACAACTACAACACTCTACTACAGTAGAGTACCATTATTATTTATTAAGAAAAAGTGTTTAAGCAGACTTACTTACTAACTGGGACATAGATTGGCAAACCATTACTGAAGTATCTCTACACTATCAACATCACACTACAAAATCAACATAAATCAAAAATAACACATTACAAACTAACACAACTCCTGATGGAAAATGGAAAATCTTGGAATAAACACCACAAGCATTCCAACATATTCTCTACAATTGTACACAAGATGAAAACAGCAAGGGGCCAACTCCTGAAAATTTTTTTTTCTTAAATACAGAAAGGAGCTGGTAACATTTGCCTAATCTATCAACTGATAATAGTCCACTATAGAAGATTGCAATTGTTTGATCAAAACAAGATTTACCACACTATCAAATTGAAGATCCTAGAACATTATAGAAGAAAAAGTACTGAATCGAGGAATCCCATCATCATTAGTTTGTGGTGGATTAGATCTTATCTTTTTTCTATTCTATTTATAAAATTTCAATTGTATATTAACTAACCACTTGTTTTTGCTGTTTTGTTTTTATTGCTTTAACATTTGTATCTTTTTATTGTACTTTTTACCATTTTGATATTTGTTTTAGTTTTCTCCTTTGCGTTTTAATGTATATTGTTCTTTTATATTTCAACATGCTCAAATCAAAATTATGGTTGTAATGGTAATGGATTGTAATTGAATCTGTAATATGGATAAATACACAACCCTTCCAAAGGGTTACTATGAAAGGAAAAAGAGAAAAACCCTTATGGTTCTCAAGCTGTTATAATCCAAATTCCAAATATCAAGTTCCTGATTAATCTTACCCCACTTTTCATTCTCATGTCTCCAAAAATGTTTCCAAGTGTATCAATATTACAAAAAACATTACATTTTTTGCTTAACTATAAACTGATGAATGCTTTTTGGTTTACTATGATTATTTTGGATAGTAAACATATTTTTTTCATTTATGTCAATTTAAGGCAAAGGGAGGTAGGTGAGTTAAGTTAAGATGGGCTGATAATAATTCACCACTAATTCATAATTGTTTTAGCCTAAAAATTATACATAGATTGTACCTACTGGTACTGGTACTGGTATTTGATGGGGGGGACAAGTCCTACAAGTGGGCCTAGTGGTCTTTTTTGCCAACCCCTGACGGCTACCTAGGTTGCTGCCGCGTACTAACCAAGGTGGGAGTGTCAAGATTCATTCTTCTGGATCGCCAAAAAATGAATGTTAATCCGCTTCAGGTGGGAATCGAACCCACAACGTTCCAAACCGAGTGCACTAGGACCTACTCCCAACCCGCAGAGCCGTCATGTCCCCTAGATTGTATCTAAGGTAATATTTTCGAAATTGTACCACTCGCTCTTTAGACACTAATATAATAAAAAATAAATAAAATAGTGGTGACATATTATGAGCCTAAACTTAACTCGCTTATTATTATTGTTATTTTTTTTTTTTAATATGTTGTTAATATATGAAGGAAAAGAATTGATAAGGGTTCTGACATAACAAGACGTTATTCTTTCTGAAAAAATCTATTTATTAATTACACAAATATTTACAGAAAAAATAACTTATTTATTACTTACGTGTATATATAATATTTACAAGCTCATTAAGTTTTAGCACTTTAAATATGAACACATCTAAACATTAGGCATTTGTACTAAAATCTATTTTCTCTCTTCTAAATGTGATTTTTCTAAGATAAAACAAAAAACTCTTAATGACATAGGAAAACAAAATTCTTTTATGACATGAGATCCATTCTAAATAATTAACTAAACAACTTCTTATCGAGTATGAAACACTTTTTTTTTCTTTTTATTTGTATAATGTATGATAAAATAATAGGTGTATTCATGCAACTTATGCTAAATCCTGAAAGTGCTATTGTGCTAACAGTTACCACAAATTTTGAGTAATTATCCACGTTCTTTAAACAAATTTCAGAAGATCAATACCATAACAGAAAAAAAAACTTTCAATTAAAAATAAATAATCTGACAATAAGCAAAAGTAGTAAACACTCGAAATGAAAACCTTATAATGATCTCCAAGAGTTTCATGTTGTTTAAAAAATTCTTACAAGTTTTAGAAAATCATTATGTTGGGGAAATATAACAAAGTTTCTTTTATTTCCCAAGTAAAGAAATAAACTAGCTATCTCTTACATTGGAGGCCATTAAGTACAATGTTATAATTCAAAAATATAAATCAGATAAATTTATAGTAGTGACTTCATCATGGAAGAGTAGAGGAGCTGTACCTATGAATACCTATAATTTGATATTCCCGAAATTGGGAAAATTTTATATTTGAAAATCTACTTAAAACTTATCACATTGTGGTAAAATATTTTACTTTGAGTTACTTATATTCATAACCAATACCAATGTTATAAGCTTATAGATTATGAAATTTTAAGATTATTACAATTTAAATATTTAACAAATGTTGCATGAATAACCCTAGTGTATATTTAAATCTTAGAAGAGAGGTAGAACACACTCGAACTCAGACCTAAAAATCTTTTCTGTGAATTAAATTTTTTTAGGTACACATGAGTTTTTAGATCTGTCTTTCACAGACATTATTAATTATATGCCTAGCTTTTTCTAACGATGAATTGAAACTAAGTTGCAATATCACAGGTTGAATTTATTTTAAATATACAATAACATTATTTATTTTGTGGTACGTATTGTCTTTTTACTGGTCCACGATTAGTTGTATTTGTAAAACAGAGCTTTAAGCTATTTAAAGATATTAGTGGTTTCAAATTCTAGTATTAACTACGGTGTATTTTAAAAGTATTGTGCATTTTTTTTTTAATTTAAACTAATGTTATTTATTCTTCACTTCTTGATTTAAGTTATGTATTTACAAAATTATGAAAATATCCGTCCTTCTTGAGGATTACCATTCTCTTTTACTAAATTTTCCTAACACACCAATATGATGAAATTATGTTTATAACATTTCATTGAAATAACAGTGTTCTAGCTCAAAGCAAAGAATGTCCATTTCATTTTTTTAATATCACAAATAGAACTGGTGATTATATTGACCTGCATTGGTAATAATTCCTTACAGAAAGCATCACTTGTTTTAAAATACTGAAATTTACATTTATAACATTTGATATTATCGATAATTAAATAAGCCAATTTAGAGCTCAAAATTTTAAAATTTACTTCCTGGTATACAAAAATACTTAAAAAATATTTAGACACTAGATATAATTTTGGAAATTAAAATAGTAAGTATTTTATGAGGTAGAAATGTTTATTGTCTTCACCAATAATTTTTTTTTCCCTATTTACACACAATCACATTCTCTTTTATTATACATTTCTTTCTTTTCCAAAAGGCATCTTAAAAATATTTTAAAACCTTTTTCGATATTGTCCATAATACTAATAAGAATAAATCTAATTATCTTTTTATAAATTAAGTGGATCCACTCGTGATGTTGGTAACTTTATATTGAATTTCTCATCACATACAGTTTACGAATACTATGAGGTATGAGGGTGATTATAGCAGTTCACATTTTTAGTTTGTTAAAAATGAATTCGAACTTTTCTAATTTTTAAGAACACCCATTGATTTGATGGCCCGGTGAGACTCATTATTACTCCGAAAATGACTATTAAGTACACTGAGTATTCGGGGATGGAGTCTTCTTTGAGTCGGTCTCAGAGACCCTCTGGAAGGTTCTTGCTGAGGAGGAGGTTGTTATGTGGCCCCGACAGGTGACGTATCAGCTCTTGAAGTGATTCGAATGTCAACTGACAGAAGCAGCAATTAAAATGTCCCGAGTCGCCACTCTCACCCCCACCGCCCACTGATATCACGTTCCTATGCACTGAACAAAGATGTTTCAACAAATGCGCCTTCTGTTTGAACATGGCAACGCAAAGTCTACAGGCGAAAGGCTTCTCTCCGGTGTGAACTCTCAGGTGGGTCTTTAGGTTCCAGGACATTCCAAACTGTTTGCCACAATACTCGCAACGATATTCTCTCGTTGGTGCTTTGTTACTTTCTTCTCCTTCGCTTCCTCCACCTGTACAACAAAATAAATTTATTATTTTTTTTTTTATTAAAACAAAACTTAATGCTTGTCTTTTAATGAATGATTATATTATTACCCTGAAAGAAGAATTCTTATTGTTAGAATTATTAGTTAGCTGTCAAATGTCACATCTGTACGTTTGTCAGTTCTTACTACTCCTGTTCAGAATTAGCCATCACCCAATTAAGAATGCTTTCCTCCTTTGTTTCAGGATTCCTATTAATTTTGTTAAATGATAATAAGTTCAGTCATTTCTACATAAACAATTCTTATAAAAATTGTAATTTTTATATTATTATTTATTATTATTATTAATATTTTGTTTAAAAGTTCTTCTCTATAGCATTTAACAATAATTATTAAAAGTATTCTTCAATTTACTAGCAGTTATGTGAAAAAATCTGGCTTCTTTTTGCCTTAGAATTCAAAAGCAGGGACGGAAACAAAGTGACAAACTTTTATAAGGAATAATAAAATAACTTTCATTTGTGGGTATTTAATTAATTTAAGTCGAAATATAAAACTATGAATAAAATACAAAAGGACAATGCAACTACTAAAAATGTAAAAAAATGTATTATGTTTAAAAAGCAATATGCACACTCAAATAAAGTAGTTTCTTTTTATAAGATGATGAAATTATTTCAGACTGTTAATCCTAAACTGGGGAAAGAGCTCTAAAAGGTTTATGGAAAAATATCTATGAAATAAGCATTAAAGGACTTTTCAGAAAATATCTAATATAAGAAAAAAACCTAATGAGAAGAACATTTTATAACTTTTATTTTTAATTTGGCAGAATAAAAGTTTCATTATAAAATTTAAAAAAATTTAAACCATAAAAATTTTATTATAACTGTAGTTTTCAAACTGTTTGGGGAAAAGTTTTATTAAAAGAAATAAACTGTTGATGAATTTTTTTTTTTAATTACAATGAAATGGTTAAGGAAACACATTAACATACCTATTAGTGCTTTTATTTAACATTTTAGTTTAATTATATTAATAATACTTTATGTATAATTTCACTTCCCAAATAGAACTTATAATCACTCAAAAGATATTCTAGAGCTGAAAATCCTCATTCAACACTGACCTAAGTAGTCAGGCAATATCGATTAATAATGAAATTTTATCAGAAAGAAATATTAGATACAAATTATTGAAAAATAAATTAAATTAGATCAGATAATAGAATGTTCCAACAATTGAAGCTCTGTTGTATTTGCATTGCAACAGAAACCATGGACAGGATATTAACTTTTTTTTTCTTGAAACAATTTTAATAAATCTTAGTAACAGCTAAATCCTTTATATAAACTTTTTAAGGAAACAGTTACTTTCACATTTAAAGCAGAGAAACAGTTTCAGTTAAACAGTTCAAATGAAACTTCTTGTGAAAGTAAATAAATGTTTTGGTCCATGTTCAAAAGCATTTCACAAAAGATACAGAGTTCAAAAGGTGTCTAATAGATCAGTGATATGTTATAAACAAAATAAATCATTTAATAATTCTAGATAATAATTGTTTCAGCGGTGAGCACTACCATATTACTGTACAATGCATCGAATGCTTGTCGAGGTTTATAGTGAGGTCGTGATTTATGGTGCTTGCTCTAGGCAAAGCCGAGAACTTTGAGTGTTTTAAGAAATTCAAAAGTGACTATTTAGATATGAGAAACAAAAAACGTGAAAAACCAACAAAAATGTTTTGAGACAGTGGATTACAAAATTTGTTGGATGAGTTTGATACTCAAATGCAAAAACAACTTGCAAATCGATGAAATGTCACATGAAAACCAGTTTCTATATGTTTGAAAGCCATGCAAATAGAAAACTCAGTACCTGAATGAAAGACAGCAGTAAAACTAAAAATCAACTTGGGAAATACTGTTTGCCATGTACAAAAGAAAGTTATTTCTTCATAGAATTATGACTTGTGATGATAAGTGGGTATCTTACAAGAACCTTAAGAGTAAAAGAATGGGTAACATCAGGTAACCATCAAATGCAAGGTCATATTGCTATGGACAGGAAGGTAATTGTTTGAGTTTGGTGGGTTCAGAAAGTTGCTAAGCAGATAAGCTGCTAAAACCTGGCAGAACTGTTAATACTGAATTCTACTGGCAACAAATAAATGATTGATTTGAAAAAAAATGGAAAATAGCCAGAATATAAAAAAGACAAACAAAAAGGATTTTGTTT
>NW_027110763.1:204285-210689 GCF_000696795.3 Halyomorpha halys | reverse complement strand
AAGTTCAAATTACTGGCTAAGAATAATAAAGTTTTCGCAATAATAAGACTCAGTATAATAATAATATTATTATGAGCACAATAATACAAACCATGTGGTATAGGTGGTGGTTCTTCTTTCCTTATTAAAGGTGGTGGCTGAGCCCAAGCACCCCGTCCCCATGGCTCAGGGTATATGAGTCGTGATGGCGATAGCGGTCGAGAAGATGGGCTTTCTTCCCAATGTCCTCGCTCGACGTAAGATGGAGAGAAGGGGACAAACGGAGGGTTTTGTGCAGGAGAATTGTGAAAGCCTGGTCTTCTTTTCCGATGTGGTGTAACAACATAATTTTCTGGCGAGGGTTGGGCTAAATCAGGTATTTTGACTGTGTCCTCTTCTTCAAGGTTAGACCTAAAAAAAAAAAATTAAACAGTTAGATAATCTAATAACTAATTTTATCATTCCCTGTATAAATCATATATTTCTTATTTGTATACATTGAAAAAAATACATTTTTTATACAAATATATCGGTAACTTGAAGATAAAAGACATTATCACATGATCACATTTCCTTAAATTTAAAAGAGAGCAATTTGGATAAAAGTTTTCCTCCAGATTAAAGTGTACTTATCATTTTTTTAAAACATGCAACTCCCATTACAAATAGTGCAGGAGATTTTTCAGTAGCTTTAAATAATAATTTTTTATATTACTTCTTTCCTTTTTATTTTTATTACAAAGTCCTACAAATAGAGTAGAAGAAACAAATTTTCCAATATTGTTAAATTATAATTTTTTCTATAATACTTCTTTTAAGATAATTTTGATATAAAAATTCCTCAACTGATAAAAAATTATATTTATGTTTAATACAAACAGAAGGATAGGAAAGGGTTATTTTCCCTCTAAATAATAACTTCTTTTTTTTTTTTTTCAAAAGGTATTTAGCTCTTCTGGAGTTAAAATTATTCATTTTAAAACTACAATTGGTCTGTTTATTATGGAATCAGAAAATCCAGACAGTGAAAATGTGTACATTTTGTGACCTAAATTATACAATGGAAATTATAAAATTAAAATCAGATAGTTAGTAGGGAATAAATTCTGATATTTATTTCAATAATTTAGACAAAACAGACGTTGTATACAAAAAGTGGAAAATATAGATGATAAATCTCCATAATGATAGTTACAATAATTATAATTTTATACACATTATTATTAGAATAAATAAATTGTATAACTGTTTAAAATTAGTGATTTTACTTTCTAATAAATAATAATTTTATTAACTCATATTCTGCAGATTTCTATAATTATTTCAACCTTAACTATTAGAACCATTAGACATACAGAAGTCTGCCAGTACTCAAATTAAAGCTAGTGTAAAGTACTATGAAGTAGTTCATAACATTTATCTTTGAGTAATAGATTTATAATATTTGCACATAAAACCTAAAAAAAAAAAAATCAATTTATTTTAGCACGTATCATTAACACTACTACTCCTTCAAACATATATGTCATAAACTACTTTATAATACATTCATTACACTAGCTTTAATGTTCCTGCTGGCTGACATCTGTACCTCAAATGTTTGGTGAGATATATTTTGTCATAAACCAAATATTTTGTTCAAACAATTAAAAATCAACATGTAGATATGAATTGATTTTGTCAAATATAATAATAAAAACTAATACTCTTGCAAAGATAAATGTAATATACTACTTTGTAGTACATTAAATTAACTTTAATTTTAGTGCAGACAGACATCTTTATGTCTAATGACTTCTGAGGTATAGATTTCTCAAAATGAATTCTGATTTTTTTGTACATTTTTTATAAATGTTGCTTTCAAAAAAAGTATATCTCGAGAACTATAAATAGTCCTATTAGGGCTCATATTTTAGCAAATGGACTCTACTTTAAATGATGTTCAATTAGATTTTCTAGTGTTGTAGGTAGTTTTAAAGAGCTCCAAATGAAAAATGAATTTTCCGAAAGAATACAATATATCACACAAAACTAAAATCTCACTCACCTATAATCTTCCATATATCTCGATTTTCGTTTATAATGCAAATATGGTTGATATGCAATCGGAAGAACTCGCGATCCTACTACTTTTTCCCTCTCCTCTTCACTACCGGTCGTCTCACCTCCAGGCGAATAGCTACTATTTACATTTGAAGATGATTTACTAAGATTTTCAACAACCTGAAAGATAAAAGAATACCTCAGAATTAAATATTATAAAAAATTATTTATTAAAAAAACAAATTGGAGTGAATAACATAATGATTAATGTTCATTTTTGTAATGAAGTTATATGTTAAGATAAAGATGACTCCATGGAGAGTTTCCATGGAAGAGCCTTCACAAAAATTTATGAAATACATAAGAATACAAAGTTCAAATATTTGTTGTTTCTAGTCTAATTTAGATAATTTTAGTTTTATATTGTAGTTTCATTCAATTTTAAATGAGTGGCTACAATGTTCCAGAAGATTTATAGTTACTGAGTTTTATAAATTACTTAGACAATAAATATTTCGAAACCCTGCCTTGTTCCATATCTAATGCCTAAGAGGAACCACCATTAATAATGTCAACTTCATACAACCTTTTTCTTGAGAAGAGAAGCACTACACTTTTCGTCTGAAAGTGTATTTATTAAAAACCACCATAGAAACTATTTCACCTTATCATTCAACAGATATATACATTATTTTCTTCTTTTATTTTCTTGTATATCATGGCCAGTTTTAAAAATAAAATAGAAATCTAGAAGGAACAAAAAAAACAGTTAACATCATCCAAGTACCTGTGGCTCGGAGTCGTGTTGAGGCTCAGATTTGACCTGGGCCTGTGGTTCTGGTGAGCTGGCATTAATGGAGAGATTGACTGGAGTCGAGGAACTCCTCCTCCTGCGCACTTCCTCTCGCCCACTGCTATCCCTGCTCCCTGATGAGTCCTTTCTACTCCTTGCCTTGTCCTCCCACAGTTCTGACTTGATCTCAAGGAGCTCGAATAGCTCAATGACTTCTGACACCTCCGATGGCTAATATGGAAAATAAAATATGTTTCAGTACTATTGTTACATCTTTTTTGACAATAATATGTTTGGAATATTAATTGTATTGTAAGAAGTTGGTCCTATGGTATGGTATGGTAAAGATACACAAAATAGTAGAAAAAACAATTAAAAAAAGAAAAAAAGTTGGGGGCCGGAAAAAAAAAAAACTCAAATATTAATAAAACTATTTATGTAAGTCCGGGAGGTGGTGAAACAAACTGCATGATCTGACCTCAATTAGCTTCAATTACATTTAATAAGATTCTATTTTAAAAAAAAAACAAAAAAAAAACAACTAAATCATGCTGATTTACTAGGGTGTGCTGATGATAAAAATAAAACATTATAGATAATAAAAAAAAAAGAAAGACTGATGTTATATATTAAAATACTAAATAGTTTTATTATTATTTCAGTTTTTATTTTACTGCAACCGGACCATCTTCCTTTTATTATTACAAACGGTCAATCAATTATTTCTCAAAAAAACTATTTACAAGTAATCTACATTCTGTCCCACTTTACAGGGCTTCATCAGGGCTAAATAAGATACAAACATGGTAAAGACTATAATAATATAAATAGAAATCTCTGTGAAAATAAAAAAAAATAAGGAACAAAGTAAACTGGAAGTAACTATATTTTTAGTTCTATCATTGATTACTGTACTTTTCATTAATTATTATTATATTAATTTGCTTTCTTTTAACTTACTTCTTTTTCTTTTTTTTTTTTTTTTAATAAAACTTTCTGTATTTATTTGTATTATTATAGTGTTGTTATCATACTTTGCATTGTTTGTATCTTATTCTTATTTAGCACTAACGAATTCTTGCAAAATGGTGTTAAATATTGGTTACTACTAAGTATTTTTTTCTGTTTTCCGCTATCTTTTGTACCTTTTTTAACTGCCTCCTGGACCATCTTCCTACAATTAGTTACATATGTTCAACTACAAATCTTGTAACACAAATTTATTGTAAATAGAAAAATTTATCTGAAATAAATGTAAATATTCTCGCAAATTTGGAAATCAAAGGATTAGAAAAAAAGTTCAAATTGCCAAGAGTTCAAGACAATAAGATTTAATGTAGATTACATTAAACTTCTTACATCAAATGAGAAGTAAAAAAAAATTGCTCTTTCTCTTGATGCTAAAACTGAGTAGCTTCAGACTTTTATTTCCAACATGTTCTATAAAGAAACGTTAAAATTTCCAGCAATAATTTTGAAAATTCAACAATCTGATACATCAGCAATAAAAACTTTGTATGTTGAAATGATACAACCTCCTAATTGCTACAGATTATTGCTCTCATACAACAATGTTCAGATTACAATAGTTACTATCAAACCCAGCATACCTGTACACATGTTTGTCCTGTGTATAAAAAGTCGAGCATATTCCTCATATGTGATGCTTTTACGTCTGGTAGTTGAATCGTTACCAGTGGTTCAGTGACTGATTCCAGCAATCTCTTGATGAGTGGGCTTGCAGAGGCGAGAACGAGCCTGAAATTTATATATTATTAGTACTTATTCATTAGCTTGAATTCATATTATGGTTGTATAAAAAAAAAAAAATAACATAAATATATATATATTAAACTGTTTACTATTTTGTAATAATGAAGAATTTTAATTTGGAAAAACATTTGAAATTTAAGAGAAGTGGATATATCAATTTTTAATAGAATACCCGTTACTTATTTTTTGACTTTTTACTCTTCAAAAATTTTGATCTCATTTATATTTTTTAGATGTTTACTTAATAAACTAAAAATATGTATTTATATTGGATTTTGGGAGATAATAGAGAGTCATAAGTTAGTATTTTATGTATGTAGTATTTTAAATTATTCTGTCAAACCATCTTGTTATATCTAACTTAGTTTCTTAACTTATACTCTTAATGGTTTCATTAAATGATAAGATAGATTACTTCGGGATATATGTTTTTTCGGATTATATACATGTTTCAGTACAGTGACTGACATATATCTTTTAACTCTTATTTCAAATTGTTCAGTATAACAATGATTATTTATTGATAGAACTATTGTATTAATTATCTTTTCTGATATTTGGGTGTTAGCTGATAGGTTATGACAGGTAAATCCCTGTTTAAAGTAACTCAAAATACATTTTAAGCTACCTTATTTTCAGATATTTAATGAGGTAGATTCTCTTTACCCTATGTCAGGATTAGGGGTGGGCACATGATTCAAATTTTACCCAAGTGGTTTGCAGACTACTATGTGTTAGGAACCATTAATGTATAGCAACATTTATTTCAAATGTTTAAAATAGATAAATTAAAAAAAAAAAATTTACCTGTGGGCTGCTAACTTTCCGCCAGCACAGAGAAGACTAACGTCAGCTTGGGTTTCTCCTTCGAACCAGCGCCTAACTTCCTCTACCACGGAGGTGTGGTGCTTGCCGTAATGGAGGGTCAAAAGGCCGGAACAGTCCATAGCGATCTGAAGCCATAACACATATCAGCTGCCTATTTCAATGCAGGGACATGACAAATATTGTATTAAAATTTCAGCAAAAATTATTAAAATATACTTGGCAAAAAATAGTAACTAGAATTTTTTTTTAATGAGAGAATTATATATTTTTTTGCAGAATTTTTAATACAATAAATACATGTATAAACTAAATTTTAGTAAGCATTTTTAATTTGTACTCAGTTTCACACTTTCATCCTAACATATCATTTTAATATGTTGAAGAGTGCAGGAGAATAATGACAGATTCTATTTTTTCAAATTTGAGTTATCAGTGCAATCTATTAGAGTTTAATGAAAGCTTTCTAAGCAACTATTGATTAATTTTCTAAAATGAACAGAGCCCTTATATTACAAATATATTGATAAGCAATAGAATTAGGTTACTATATATGTTTTAATAAAACAAAATATTAAAAAAGTCTATATTTTCCTAGTATTTCATCTCTTTTTTTTTTTCTTTTGTCTACTTTCCATTAACCCTTTGATGTTATTGCCACTTGTTCCTGTTACTCTCCTTCTCAGTTTTGCTCTCGCCTCCTCACAACGGTGAGACTGAGCATTTCTCTCACCAGTACACTCTTACCATGACTTTTATTTTCTCATTTGAGCATTTTGCTCACCAGGACACCTCCTGCGTTCTGATATGTATGAGAGGTACCAGCTGGAGTTTTTTAACTTAAAATAATTCCTTTTGTCGGCATGCAAAAGGTACCGCCGGACCTAGGCAAGTAATGTACAAAGACATATAGATAACAGAGGGTAGGTACCCTCTGGGAACCATTAACCGTCTAGGCAGAGCCATTATCGTGCACGGGACCAGTTTAGAC
>NW_027110763.1:200376-204235 GCF_000696795.3 Halyomorpha halys | reverse complement strand
TCCATTAACCCTTTGATGTTATTGCCACTTGTTCCTGTTACTCTCCTTCTCAGTTTTGCTCTCGCCTCCTCACAACGGTGAGACTGAGCATTTCTTTCACCAGTACACTCTTAGCATGACTTTTATTTTCTCATTTGAGCATTTTGCTCACCAGGACACCTCCTGCGTTTCTTATTTTAAATCATGAGCTAAGGTAAGAAGATCTTAGATCTTTCACAAAATCCGGAATTTTCATTTTTATATAACACACAAAAGATTAAAGACAGGTTTCAAAAATATAATAGGATCAAAATTTGAAGAAATATTTTTGTGGAAAAACTTTATATAAATTTCACAAATCTGCGTTAACATTCTACATAGAGAAATCAGATAAGAAAAACACATGCAATGCGGATTGGGTTGCATTCCTTCTTTGAAGGCGCTCTACAGTTTTCAAATTCTTGTAATTAATTTTTTTTTGTTTACCCCTCTTGACGATTTCTGACATACGGGGGTTTATCCTACTGGATGACACGCTCTTCTAACTAGAGTTGGAAAGCCGAGTTTTCATTTTGTAGAGCCACTACGAAATAAAAGTCAATCCACCCAGGCTTGATTTGAACCGACGCCGCAGCAGCTTGGAAGTTGCCTAGGCTTCCCATAATACATTTGTCTACATCGGCCATTTCAAAACCAGAACCAAGCAAAGTGAAAACTCTCTTTAAAGAGATGCCACCCAATTTGCACTTCACGGGTTTTTGTTAATCAGATTTCTCGCGCCTTGTGGAACGGTCTATAGTTATCCTAACGATAAACGTATACAAATGAAAACAAAATGGCAGGAATGAAATATCCGCGGGTAACAGTTAATTTTCTTAATATTTTGCTTTTACTTTTAGTAGAGAAATTTATCTATACCAGTATATAATGCATAAATAATTTAATAGTAAACAAATTTAAATAAATACATATAAAAAACAACTGTACACATTTATAATATAATGTCGACGAGGTATACATAATTTAAAATTGCTATTCACCTACGATGTACACAACTGTGCCAAGGCTGAAAGGTAACATCATTGCGTTTTCGAAACCCTGTGGGAACAAAAGGTTGGTAGGATCAGTCAGTCCTCTTCCACCTCGATAACCTTTATCGATAGCCAACTGTAATCGATAAGTGATTTTCATAAAGATCTCTCTCCGTATGGTCGATCTCGTATCTCGTGACACGGCTCGGGTCGGACCTTGAGGTGCCTGCTCGTATCGAAACGGATATTTCTTCACTACGCAGTGCCAAGGATATAGAATCGATTGGAAAGCTATATCGATTATCCTCCAGCATGTTCTCTTATCTTATACAAGTTTTTTCCATTTCTTCAACGAAAAGTGGCTTCGAAATTGGCTTAGAACCAGCGTGACCAAATATTTTCTACCATAAAGGGGTACGCTGTGATTGTTTCACCATTGAGGGAAGAAATACGCATAGTCAGTAATTTTTTCGTAAAAACATAAAAATGAATTTATATATTATATATTTTTTTCTATTTTCTATTTATTATTTGAGCTAAATTGTCTTTGAAATTTTAGTGAGGAACGTAATATTAAATAAAGGTCGGGTCAACTTAAGTCAACATTAGTTTTTATCAAAATTATTAATTTTAAAACGCTCTAAATTTGTATTAGACCTCAAAACTAAAAAATCGAATTTTTCTATACAATATTGGGTGATAAAATAATGAAAATAGTGTTAAGTTAATCTGTAATTAAAAGTTTTAAAAATTTAAAGAAATAGTGACAAAATAGGGTGATTTTTACTGAAATTCTACCTGGGTAGAATAGCCTGCAAAAAGTTTTTAAATTGGTGGATGTGAGATAAAAATGAATATTTAAGACTGTACTTCAAGATGGCCAGATTGGACAAAACGTTAGACGTTCAAAGAAATAAGTGAAAAGATTATATATAATAGAAACATTTATTTACTATGCACAAGGGCCGTCTTTCACGTAATAGGGGCCACGGGCACTTAAGGATATGGAGGACTTCCTGATTATAGGAAGTGTCCTTAAAACTCATATTCTGAACTGCGTTATCAACATAAGAAAACAATAATTATTAATATAATTTACGATAGGTGATAAAATTTTTAAAAAAAATTCTAAAATATATTTCCTAAGTCTATTTTTTGTTAAGTACATCAGTTTTATTGACATCAATCTTAAGCTTCTCGATCTTTCTCAGATAATTTTTATATTTTGAATTTATTAAAACTGTAAGAGGGCTTTAAGTATCGCGGAACCAGTAGACCCTTACTGTAAAAAAGATACTGACTATACACCAATTAAATACAGTTTCGCAACATAAATATAATATAAACAAATATAAAAGTTTTAGTATAATTTGATTTGCAAAACCGGACGATAAGAATATAAAATAACACGATAGCCGAAAATATCAATTATAAATATTATCTGTACTGTAAAAAAATATATTTAAGAAAAATTCAGACACTAATGGAAAGGTTGGGTCTGTCGGACTCCAACAGGAATAGTGTCGGATGATTACTGACAGAGAAATTCGCGCCTAATGAGAATTGTATCTAGTCAGAAAATTTCTAAAATTCGCAAGGCGTATCAACAAGTGATTAAAAAAATATAGAACTTTTAAAGGGGTCAAGAACACTCACACAACAGACTTGGTTATTTAGACTCAAAAGGCTTATTTCGAAATAAAACTCGAATGCGAAATTTTGCAAGATCGCATTACTTTTCCTTACATTATACTTCATTTATATTAATGAAATAATATATTGGTAAGTGAAAATAAAAATACGGTAAATCAGAGTACGAATGCTGGAGGTTACACTAGATAATTTAAAGCAAAATATCATTAGTTCTTTTTTTCGAGTAACTAAATTCAATTCTTGTTATGTTCCAATTATATATTTTTTTTTTGTACTTGAACCTTTCACCTTCCTATTGCAAAAGTACACTTCATGTGTGCATCAACAAATGCATATATTTTATATGGAAACATAATCTTACTTTACAGAAGAATTGTGTTTTTATAATTTCCAGGCTTCCAAATTACCCGCATAACGATTGGTTCATTTCATTTCACACCTGTCTCCGATTACGATTATGCATTAGACCATTGTCGGATGCGTCCTTCGGACTCATAATAAAATCCTTAATACTCCTCATTGAAGGAAGAATCGATTTGAAGATCCTTTATCCAGGAGCAGATGTCGAACCTCATTATACCACACTGAAGGCTCCAGTTGGACTCGAGGACACAAGGATATTCCTTGATTAAAGAATATAAAATTCTTTATATGATCTAACATCTTTAAAAGACCATTACAAACGAAGCAATCCGTCAAAATTATGACATTGACCAGTTAAAAGTCACGTATGGAATTAAATTTCTGTTAACGTATTTTTAAAATTTAAAATCTAAAAATAAAATTGCATAATATTGTAATAAAATTCTGTTGTTACTCATTCTCACCATTAAAAATAAAATACATATGACTAATTTAAATCTTTTTTTTTAAATAATCCTAAACCTACAATTGACAAGCAAAGTGTTTGCAAAAAAAAAAAAAAGTACTGCACTACTAATTCACATTTAATTTCTGTTTTTAGTAAGTTCGGAAAAAAAAAAAAAAAACAAGGGCGGCAAGTTAAAATCTCGTTCTGTATATTTATTTATGTATATTCTCGTTAACTATATTTATTAACCCGGCAGGAGTATCCTACGTTTTTGTCACCCATGAGGTGTCCTGTGAGAATTTATCTCAAAGTAGATTATTTGTACTATTTATATTATATATTAATATTATTTGATATTGTCAAATATCATAAAAACTACTACTCC
>NW_027110763.1:199559-199850 GCF_000696795.3 Halyomorpha halys | reverse complement strand
TATTCCCCCTACCTATACTTGGCAGACTCATCAATTTTGACTAATAATTATACCTGTCTTTTTTTCTTCCTGCCTCTTGTACTATGGGTTAACCTTTTATGTAGTACGGTTGTGAGATTTGGTATGCATCATCCTGGGCAAAATGAAAAAAATTACAATCATTCTAAAACAAGGTTCTCAGAATCGCAGTAGATGCCCCTTGGTTAAAAAAAAGATGAATCACTTGTATCGTGAACTACAATTGGAATCAATAAATGAATTCATAAACAACGTTTTACAAAATTCCGTCCT
>NW_027110763.1:197824-198717 GCF_000696795.3 Halyomorpha halys | reverse complement strand
AGTTCACCTTTTGTTTATCCGGTATATCACTACCCGCAGAAAGAATTTCTTTTTGGTGATAGCAAATAATGGTAGTTATCGGGATCAAACCTATGGTTTCCTTTCACCACATTCACATATACCTGTTACTAGACCAACGGTTGTGTAAGGTGATTTGGTCAGAATCACTTTCAGGTTTTTTGCCAATTGAGGGTACCCTCTTTATGAGACTAGGTGGGTCCTGGGGTCTCCTGAATTCTCTGGTTTACTCAGAACAGAATAAATAATTATCTGTCACAGCCCGACTCGAAGCCAGGTCCTTGAAGTCAGTAGCACAGTGCCTTACCACTGAACAACCGCCCTCCCAATATAGGGCCTCACATATAGCATATACTCAAATATAGCAGTTACAATTTTTTTGTTCAACAATTGATTGTGGGAGGGTTATTCTCGTGCAAAAGACACCCCTAACTATTTACAACACTATAAACATTGAATAATTGTGAATAATAACGATGAATTATAAAGAGGAAGAAATTTATAAAAATAATAATTACTAAGAAGAGAGAAAAAGAAACTTTAATAACAAAAAGAATGACATTTATAAATTTAATGAAATAAATAATTTACTTCTAATGGGGAAAAAAAAATTCATTTCAGAAAAAGGCGAAGAGAAAATATAAACAAAACAGTAGAAATGTCAGTAACAGAATAGATAATTATACAAATAATAACAGAATGTTCTTTAGGTCTGAAGGCTTTAGAAGGCTTCAGTCTGCGAGATGAGGTTGGATTTCCCAAGTTTTAAGTTACTGTTCCATTAACTGCCGGTAACTGAGAGTGGAACTTCATGAACCCTTTTAGATGAAGTCTTCTATTGATTAAATTTAGTTTTTAGTTCCCATTCCATCCTA
>NW_027110763.1:188857-197774 GCF_000696795.3 Halyomorpha halys | reverse complement strand
CCCTTGGTTAAAAAAAAGATGAATCACTTGTATCGTGAACTACAATTGGAATCAATAAATGAATTCATAAACAACGTTTTACAAAATTCCGTCCTCAGTTAGCAAGTGGCTTACAACATATAAAATCCAACTTCATTTAGAATACTAGAGCCCAGGCTTAGGTAAGATTTTCTTCTCGGGTCTGTTTATTAATTTTCTGTTTTATCATATAGTTTTTCGAGTATTTAAGCTACATATTATATTAATACTGAATATTAGATTTTTGCTTGCTAATCTGTTTTTGTTTCTTTCATTTTTCAAATGCATAGATATTAATAATATTTCCTAATTATATTCTTAATATTAATTAAATATTTTCAGGAATTATAATATTGTAAATCACTAAAGGTGTCTTTTTGCAAGAGATACCACTATATCGATTATTAAAAGCACAGATAATTGCTATAATAAGCATGTGAGGCCCACCAGGCCGAAAAGAAGAAACAAAATAAAAGGTTTTTTGACATACATAAAGAAGTTTTGAAGTTTTTTTTTTTTTATATGGCTTATAGACATAAAAATCTTGATGCTACTACGTATAGAATTTGTGATAGAGATAAGACGGACTAGCAAAAAGAGGCGGTTACTTTCACCGTAGTGGAAGAGCAAGGTCAGTGAGTGGTGAGTGGCGAAAGATCTTCAAGGGCATCCAACATTCAGCCGCTCTGGCTCGTCTATTCCAGCCAAGGAGATTTTAACGCCGCTTCGTTTAGTTATTATTATTGGACGAAAATACACTCATCATTATTATAATACAATTGGATAATTCCAAAACAAAATCTCTCAAATAACAATTGAAAAAAAAAAAAACCTACCCCAAGACGGTCAGTTAAAATGACAGTAAAACCAAACATGGACATTCAGTTAATATTTCAAGAGTTGGTGTAAAATACATATAGGGTGTATTTTTCTTCACGGGGGCCGTATAACTCCAGATTGAGTGATAATGAAAAAAACTTTCTGGTTACAAAGGCCTGTTAGCAGTAGAGTAACGGATGAAGATTTTTGACGCCTCAAAAAGAAATGTTGAGTTTTCTAATATTTTTAAGTTTGTGAAGTTCACCTTTTGTTTATCCGGTATATCACTACCCGCAGAAACAATTTCTGTTTGTAGTTCACATTCCATCCTATTGGCTAAATAATATATATATACAATATATATAATTGTTACTGTTGAAAGGAATATATACAGTATATTCCTTTCACTATAACAATTTATAATTATTGGATATAACGAATTAAAGCGCTCACCAACCAGACCTCGAACCCGATAGTGATAGTAAATTAAGAAAATGAGTACAATTACAAAACTGCTCTGACTGACAGCCGGAGGTAATTACTAACTTTTAATTCTGTAAAAAAACCTTGAAAAACTCTGTAATTTATGACATTATCAAGCGAGGCACAAGGTCCGTACTCGCAACAAGTTTCAACTGTATAAAAACATTATACGTACATCATAACAATCAATTCTATTTTAATCAGTACCCGAACTGGCATAATATATACTGTCACCTATCATGCTTAATCTAGTGAGATAGTACTGTTTAGTGAGACAATACATGATCGTATCTTCTTTGCCGTAGCACGTACTGCCAAATATCACACTATACCTAGTGCGACAGTGTTATCATGAAAGTAAATATTTTCATGATGGCAGTTAATAGACAAATCAACCATTGCAGTTACTGGGACAGTTCCAGCCGTGGCTGTAAAGTGTTAAATACTAATGTGACAGTAATTTCACTGCCGCTACTTGTACTATCAACTATGACGGCAACTATCAAACAGTTTAAACCATGGTAAAGGCCATGGGAAAATTGATCCCGAAACGTTTTTATTTGTTTAAAAAAAAATAAACATTATACTAAAATTCATTTAATGGGCTATTTTTATTTATAGTTGTTAAATAATTTTATCTAGTATACTTCTTAAATAAAAAATCTTTCATAATTCTTTAATTCATACTACAACTGTATTAAAAATAAATTTGATGTTAATTATATAATGGCATATACAGAGATTCTGCCTATTGATAAAACTCCAATAAGATTTCTAGAGGAGATCTCGGAGCCATCTTTGACGCCTACGAGGATTATTAAATAATAAAGGAGAAGCCAGATTAGGGGTAGTTAGGGATCATAGGGATTAAATCTGCAACATAAGGAATATTGAGTTCATCATGGATGACTTGATTTGTAACAAAGTAAATAGCAGTAAGGATTTTGGATTGTATACGAGAGAAATTCGATAGTTTAGTGGAGCCGTTAAGTCCAACTTCAGATAGCTGTTATCCTTATTATAATCATATAAATGAGTATTGTTTCTTTAGTTTAGACCGTTTGTCTAGTTAGTGTAATAGTCGGAATAGTTCTCTCTTTTCAGTCTTGTATGAGGATTCCAAGTTAGTCGTTTGCCCAGATGTAGCCCTAGATAACGGATCTGTTCGACATAAATAAGTTGGGTATTATTAAATGATACTGTGGGGCAGGAAGTCATGGGTTTACGGCGAAGTGTAAAGGTGATTCGGAGGGATTTATTGGAATTTATTTTATTAATCCTCGAGTTTTGACACCATTCTTCAAGGGTGGTGATGTGGGATTGGAGGGTTTGTGATGCAATGGAAGGGTCATTATTCACTTTTAGTAGACATATCATTTAAATTTAAAAATAAAAATCATGTCGTCTTTTAGCGCTTTAGTGAATATTAAGTTAGGTATTTATGGTTTAACAAATAGAAAACTGCATTAATGCAAGTATATAAGCACATTTCGTTTCGCACCCACGATATGTTAGAACATATAAAAAAAGTCGTAGAAATTATCTTAGTATTTAAAAGGACATGATGAAACCAACCAGTTTCAGCAACAAAAATCATAATCGAATCTTCTTCATGCAGACTCGAGATTACTAAGAAACGAAGGAATAGAACATTCGTTTTCTTTTTCTGACATTTACAGTGTGTTCTGAAATTAATTGCAAAGAACAATTAAACGATAAAGATTCTTGAGTGATAATTGGAAAGAAAAAAAACGGAATGAACAAATTACGAAATAGTATTTTAATTTTTTTTTTCATAGACTGGTTTAATTTGCATACTTATTACCTTCCTACAGAAACTCTTGCTTATTCACAATATTGTCAAGGTTAACTCCATTTTTCCCTTTTTCTTTGATGTTCCGATTCACAACGAATAATTTAAAGATTACATTAATATGATAAGAAATATTACAGTACTTAATACTGAGTACATGAAATATAATTGACTATACATTATGAAAAAATCGAGAGATAGAGAGGAATTTTCTCATCAATTTTCTAAAGAGGATGAAACGGCGTTCTCACAGCCGGTTACAGCTACGGGTCAAGAGGCGAGCTTTGTAATTTTCTTTTTATCAGAAGAGAATAGAACCTGAAACATGATGTGATGCGGTTATGCAATGGCAATCATTCTAGCCAAAGGAACTGAAATATTATTCATTTTCAACTACAAGTCGAATATTTTATCACTTCGAATAGACACGATTTTGAATCAAAGAAGAAAATGTGAGAGATGTTTTCATTAACTGGAAATTTATTCAAGGTTTTTTCTATTTATAAGAAAGGTCATAGTGGAATTATCTGCTTAAACAAAGAACAAATACGCAATCAAAGGTTTGAATAATCAGTATAAAAAAAACAAAAAAAAAACTAGAATAATAACAAAATAAATAATTTTGAAACAAATAAAAGAGAATGTATGCAAATTTAAATTGAATTAATGAAAACGAAGAATGGATAACAATAAAATTAGCAAAGCAAGTCTCTTGGTTCATTTTATTTCAAAATTTAATACAAAATCTAATATATAGGTTTATTTATGTTTATATTATATTTTTTACATAAAAATTATGATTCTTTAGAGTTGTGAATTCTATAATTATTATATTATTATATATTATAAATAGATAAATGTATATTGATACGTGATGATGCCAATGTTGAGGAGTACTACTACACATTGGTGTTTTTTTAAGACAAATAACTGCACTTACATGTTAGATTTTTCCTCCTTTTCTTAGGCAAAAGATACTGTGATTTTTTAATCGAAATATAATTTTTTTTTTTGTTATGACAAGGAGGAAAAAATAGTTTTGAACTTTTTCTTTGAAATTTTAATAAAAGAAATTATAAAAATATTTAACTCCGATTTTTTAAAAGTTTGATTCAGCGATGAAGTAGAAAAATCTTGAATCCGACTTATTTTTAAGTTTAAAAACCCATTGAAAGGCTCAGATTCAAAATCAGAAATTTTGTCGCCTACTTCTTTAAATGTGTCAAACATTTATGTGTAATAATTAATTGTTAGTAATTATTTCATAATTAGTAAATTCTCATAATTAATTAAGTAATAGATATTATATAAAAATATAAGACGACGCAGTATGCACAGTAGAACTCAGGCAATCAACCCCATTGACCCCAAAGTACCGGGCGACCTGGACCAATTTTCTAGGTCAGACTTCTATTTGTGGCCTTTATGATAACTTATGGCGTAATCTAACATCATGTATTTTAATCTACATAAATTATTTCCAAGGCATAGATAATACATTCCTGTACAACAAAAAGATAATATTGTATTAGTACGTGAGCGTAAAGTAAAATTAATTTAGTTAAAAAACTTTCAAAATTATAAAATACTAATCAAAGCGACTCAGGTCCAAAAAAAAAGTATAAAAATACGTTCGCATCAATATTGAACGGAAATGGCAAGGAAAGGAAAAGGAAAATGTGTAAAGAAATACTAATTTACACTTTCTGATTTATATAAAAGATATATGAAGGAATCAGTATGCGTAATATATAATCGATATGAAGAATTCATTGTAGTATATAATCGATATGAAGAATTTATTGCAGTATGTAATCGATATGAAGAATTTATTGCAGTATATAATCGATATGAAGGATTTAAGTTGTGAGGATTAAGTGTGTCATTAGGATTAAGCATTAAGCCGGCTTTGTTACAATTGGTCCCGCCTAATATGTTCGAAATCGTTATTGTTCAATATACAATCATTGATGTTATTAATTAATTAATATTAATATTCGATATAATAATTTCTATATAGTAGTCGCCGCCATGATAACGTTTATTGTCATGACAGTACTATTGCACTAGGTATACCGTGATGACTGACCGTACATGTTACGGTAGTGAAGAAACAGCCATGAAAACATTTACTATCATGACAATATTTTACGAGGTATAGTCTGATAGATGACATGTTTTGCCAGTTTAGCTAATGTCATGTTAAAGTTTACACTATGAATACACATCGCAGCCATAATAACTGTCGCAGCAAATGCCATGGTGTACAGTGCAAGAAAACTGTCGTCTAGATAATAATAACTATCACCATAATAAATAGTGGTAGTACTGTGGCACTATCAACTCTCACTTGATAAACGTTGGTATCTGTTGTGGTAGTTGAACTACTGTCACCTCAGACCAATTGATTAGTGATTAATGATTTTTATTCAAACATATTTTAATAAAAAAAAAAACAATTTTTAAACATATTAATTTTTTTTTAAATATTTTTTAAACATATTTTAATTAACGAAAAATTACATTGGTATTGGCCTGCCATCTGGCAGATAACCTATAAATGTAGTTAACAGATTTTTTTTATAATTAGAATCCGAAAACTGGGTTAAAGAAAGAATTAACATTATAATTAAGTTAAATAATAAGCTCATGCAAAGTTAAATTAAGTTAGATGACAATGAAAACTGAATGGTAACAATAAAATCAACGAAGGTCTCATGGCCTAATCAGAATACATTATGAAACCTAAAATATAGATAATATCGCTCCTTTGATAGTGGAATCATTTGAAAAAAAATGATTTTATTTTGAATTCAATATATACTAGAGGCAGTGATGAAGTCTATATACTTTCTCTACTGGGATCTTTCTAGACAGTCCAAAAGCTGTGAGGATTGTTACCAAATAATTCTAGCCTATGGAATACGTCCGATTCAAAATAAAAAATAGACTTTTTTTCTCAGATCTTCAACTATTAAATCAAAGGAGCTATATAATGATTGTGAAACGGAAGCTGCTATATTCCCAAGGAGTGATGATAATAGAAATTACTGCTGAAAGTGGGAGTGTGTGAGGGAGGTCAGGAGGCGCAGCGGACCGTGAGGGTGGACCAAGGACCTCCAAGAACAAGAGGAAAATCCTTGGCTCTGCTTCGTCCTTGTCCGCCTCCCATTTCTCTGCTAATTATCCTGTCCCGAAGGAAGCTCGCAGGATGTAATCTGATGCCGCATCCTCAGCCTTCTTGTCCTTCACTGATCCGCTCCGCTGGGCATCCTTTGCAGCCATTATACTCTCCGATCGGGGTATCCACGCTGCTATTAGTGTACTTTGAATAATTGAGGATAATAGCGAGAAAATATTACTTTTACAGAGATAGTCTCTAATCCTTCTAATAACTTTCCTGATCCTGCTCCTTCCTAGTTCCTCACGAATAAATGTTTCCTTTATCCTTGACTAAAAGGCTACCGTCCAAGTGCTGTTATAACTCATCCTTCACTGTTTCATATTCTTTAAAGGATGTGGTCGCTACTGTAATAAAACCGTCTGATTCATCCATTTCCCAATGTTACTTCACTTTAGCGCTCAATGGGACCATAAGCTGCCTGTCTTACCACGATCTTCACTCTTATTAATCTGCCAACTCTTAATTATTAGTTATTATATTTCATCTATTTATTTATTTTTATTTTATTTTTTAAAATATATTGAAGTGGCGATCTTTAGTAAGTAATGAACAGTAACACAATCAAAGCAATCAATGTGGGTTTCTAGACTGCTATTGGTAATGCATAGATTTGTTTAAGCTCGACGTTTTCTTATCCGTTTATTACAAATATTTAAAAATCCCTAGATCCCCACCAATAAGTGGGATTTCTATCAAATGCCATTAGAGTTATATCTATTATGTTCTTTACGCGATTTTTTATATCTAGTGTGGGTTATATAGACTAGATAATAAAATGTATAATGTTATGAACAAAAGAAAAAAAATAATGTAATTTAGTTTAAAAAAAGAACACTGCTTCGTGTTGTAAATATTTATCTTTGATAATTAGTTTATAAAGTGCTCATATCATATCTTATGAGATTAATTAGTATTCTGGTTTATAGGGTAACCCGATATATTTGGACAACGTAGCTTGTTGTTAAATTAAGTATTTCTCTCTGCTTCAGTTTTAAATATAGTTCCTGAAGGAATGATACTCTTTTGCCTAATTTTTCTGCAGATCGTTTTTGCCCAAGAACCTAAGTTAGGACTCATTTCTAAGAATACAATTATCTCGAAAGTAGCAGACATAAAGCCAATTTGTAAACGATGAAATTTGCTGTCGTGGCAGTACCATCGTACCTTCAGATGTTACGCGATAGTCTAGAATATCTATTATATCACTGACAGCCAACAGTAAACTGTTGAACCTTATACATTATTGTTTTCCTACGATTAAAAATGTTGTTTTTTTGTATTAAATCATAAATGTTTATAATCAATTCACCATATTAAACTGTCAGTGATGTAAGGATTACTGAAAGCATGTAAACGAGAACTGTAATACTGTCTCACTACCAAGACAACATTATTACCGTGAAACTGAATTTTTATTTACAAATTAACCCATATGATATTTAAGTATTGCTAATTATGGTATAATTTATAGTCTTTATTGGTGGCTATGTTACATTTATCAATAAAAATCTATCTGTAGTCTTCCTGAGGTTCACCCAGCGTCATAAACTCAAGCGTGATTCCGAATCAATCATCTTCTTGCACAACCGTTGATCTAGTAACAGTACTTCCTTACAAAGTACTGAGAATTACTAAAAAAAAACCTATATATGTATATTTACGGATTAGATCTGAAAAACAGTAAACCACTTAAAAGAAAGCTATATAGAAACAGTACAAATAAATACATCGATATGATGTGAGAACCCATATTATATTGCAGTCAATTCAATCGTTTTTCTCCTGTACATTTATAAATTTCATAATAAAAACGATATGTTTTACATTTATTTACCTCCTATTTCTAAAACGATGCTATTACAGAACACATAGTTATTACTTGAAATAATTGTACGAAAGCACAGAATGCATTATTCACACGATTAGGGAATAACAAAGAAGCCCAAGAGGAAACCGTTCCTGGGAAAGTTTAATAAAAGCTCGGGTGAATAATAGCGTCTTATGTAATCCCCCTCACGACAAGCTGTCTTTCGAGCGGCGTAACAATATATCTTCGTAAGGGTATTCGCTAAATAGGTATATAAAATGCACGTAATATATAATGACGACGAAAATCTCAAGGAGGGATCATAGAACCAAAATTAATTAAGCGAGGACTAATCGGATCAAAATAAGCGAAGACAGCTAACAATTTTTGTATTAAACTTTCCACCCAAAACCCGTCGTTTTCGAAGAAAATCAATTGTATGAAGGGGTTCTTTCGATTAGTCGATGTTATGAAAAACTTTGCTTTCATATACCAAGTGTATTTATCCGCCTAGAATATGTGATTTCAGTTTCGAACTACTTTTTGTAATTGAACCTTGACAACATGACACATAGACCTTTTACTTGGTTACTATCAGACCAAATGCTTTATTAATGCTATATGTTAGGATGCATATAAATTAATTGAATACTATTGAAACTCTGATATCAATTAATAAATAAATGAGGCAATACAACACATTATAATTAAGTTAAATAATAAGCTCATGCAAAGTTAAATTAAGTTAGATGACAATGAAAACTGAATGGTAACAATAAAATCAACGAAGGTC
>NW_027110763.1:188129-188367 GCF_000696795.3 Halyomorpha halys | reverse complement strand
AGAAAATACGATTTTTTGACCCAAAATTTTCGACTTTTGAAGAATCAAAAAAAAATAAATTAACTTCAACATACTTGTTTCTAGCCTGGCTTCTCCTTCATTACCTAATAATCCTCCTAGGCGTCTGAAAAGAAGATTGTCTCGAGATCTTCTCCTCTAGAAATGTAATTGGAGTTCTATCAGTGGGTAGATTCTCCACATGTTTTTATCATGTCACTATGTCACCTTCAGCAAATTT
>NW_027110763.1:184683-186169 GCF_000696795.3 Halyomorpha halys | reverse complement strand
CATAATTTGAATAACAGTGATGCTGCTATACAGGAGCAATCCTAGCGGTGCCCAGATGAACTAATAGGAGGAGGTTACATAAAAATGTTTTGTTTTTGTTTCCAAATGATGAGTTATTGTTTATGTTAATAACTTTGTTAGGATTGTTTCAATTATGTGTAATAGTTCACTATTTGATTAACTAAAAACTGTGGAATGGGACTTTTATTCTATTCTATTGTTTTCGGTAAGTAGAATAGTGTTTCTACTTTGACGTATTTTATTTAGTTCTTCTATCCTAGCTCTGTAACTTTTTATTTATAATGTTTTAGCAATTGTCTACTGTCTAGTTTCTTCAGAATTACATATTACATACATATAAATATATATTCCATATACTATAGGTAAACAAAAGTAACAATGTTTTATACAATTAAAACATATTATATAAATGTTTTATAGTACATCTCAATGTCAACAGAGAGAATGTAATATAATGAATGTAAGGGGAGTAATGAAGATGAATAACAGTTGAAACTATTTAGCCTTGCGATTGTGGTGCTTCCTCAGTAGCAATGGAATTTATATTCAACCTCTTGAATATTAAACTTATTCCTCCTTGGAACGCAATGCTCTGACCCTCTTCGCGTTGAATAATACGCTCAGCGTCTTGTGTTTAGACATTATTCACGCTTCCTAGTGAATGCAATTCCTACACATTTCTAATTTGGCTAAATAGTTTATTGTATATTGCATAGTAGTAAATTTTGAATTATATTTCATGATCTTTATAATTTATACGAAGTTTGACCAAAGATTTTATGAATTTACTAAATAATTTCTAATTTTTACATTGCATAAATACATGCTACATATAACTTATGTGCATGGCCATGTCTTCAGGAGGCTTGGCCACTGAGGGGCAAAGAGGACCACTTCTGCTCTCAAGTCTCAATGTGCCCCAAATTCTACAAATATTTTTGAGACTTCGAGAAATATTGTAAATAACTATAATTTTACAATAAGAATGCAATAAAAAAAAAAAAAAAAACATGATAAGATTTTAGGTCCGATATATATTAGGGATATTCATGATCTTTTAATATGCTAAAGCGTGTTAAATGGAAACAGTTAAGTCAAATGAAGAAATATTTCCTTATTTTACCATGTTAAAGCGATATAACATATAACATGGTTGAGAGTCTGTTACTAGGTCTGTTAAATGGAGAATGACGTCACGCAACAGACCAGCTAAGCTCTACACCATTTTATTTGTTGTGTTAGATTACTTGCTTATAGTTTGTGTTTTGATTATCTTATACTTTTGGACGTTTTTAACCAAGACACTCAGTAGCCAAACTTTCACACTTCTACTTTTCACTTACTTTAGGCAAATTATAATAAATTACTGTAATCAAAACTTAGAAGTAAACAATAACAAGAAGTTATGAAGAAAAAGCAAGTTGAGAAGGAAAAGTTACTAAATAAGTTACTCAGAAAATTCTCA
>NW_027110763.1:178142-182610 GCF_000696795.3 Halyomorpha halys | reverse complement strand
GTTTCGGCCAGGATATCAAGTCTTCATCAGGGCTAATAACAAAAACCGACAACCATAATGAATAAAAGGAATTACAGGATGATTAGAAAATAACGAACAATATCATATAAAGAAAAGCGGGCTTTTTTCTTCTTAATATATTTAATAATAAAAAATTTATCCCTCTTAAAAACCAATCACAATAATAAATTGTGAATTATAGTTTATTATATATTTATTTTTATTTACTGTCATTCACTTGTAAATTAATAATTTTACTAGTATATTAATTTATCATATAATAATTTTTTGTTTAACAAATATAAAACAAAAAAGTAATCAATTTATAAAATTTAATAAATTAAAAAAAATTTTGTTCAGCGAAAACTGTTCTCTCTCTGTAAATGACAAGGGTCTCCATCTATTTCTATCCACACCACTGAATATTAAGTTTAAATTATATGCAATTTCATAATTTAATCAAAAACATATATATAAACATATATAGCTTACATACTTAATATAGTTAATAGAATTAAGTTTAAAGGACCGTCAACCTAAGGACTTGGGCAGGTTCAATCCCCCGCCAGTTGTGGAAGGTATAATTAACGGTCTCGGACCTCCTGCCTCCGGTAACCTCCAATTAGGGCTGCCTTCAGTCTAAGGGCATCACTCTCGATTTCTACGAAGGGACGCTAATTTAAACATTGCGTCTCTTTTATTATTTTATTTATAATAATTACGTATATCATAAAATCTACATCACAAAATCTTGTCTTTGATGATGGAATCCATTACTACTGATGATATTTAATTGAAGTAATTAAGAGAATAATAATTTGCAATCTAAGTTGAAGCTAACCAAGGATGGCCGTCTTATCGAAAAATAACAATAAGAAACTTATTCGTTTCCGCCCCATCCCCGAAATCTCATATTTAGAGCCAAGCTTATTTGACGATTAAATATTTACTTATAGTGAATAGAGCAGTGTTCGAAAAAAACAAACAATCATGTTGGCTAATTTCACAATGTAGCTGTATACATTGTTTTTTCATTTTATTCTTTCAAACACTACTAGATATTTTTTTAATGTGTTTATTTACAAAACAAAATACAAAAAATGAATCTATTTAAATAATTAAAACACATAGACAATGGAAAAATATCCGTTTGTCAACTTTATGTGCAGTTTTAACTAAAATCCATAAATAACCAAACTTGAAAAAAATGTTATATTATTAAAAAATAATGCTTTTCAATAATTAAAAATAGTTATAGGTTTTATTTTTAAAAAAACAACAAAAAACAATATCAAACTCTGGTGTGACTTTTATCTCTCACATGTTTAGCAACTGAGCTCTTTCTAGTGTAGTCCGTCGTACATAACTGCTAAAAGCACTTCAATTAGAGCCTTTTAATAAATCGAATGATTTTTCTGGAGGGCAGGTCCGCTGCCCAAATTACTTTATTCTAATTTTACTATACTTGAGATAATTTTTTTGTAAATTATAACTTATAATTTTTTGTAAAGATGGCCTGAGTAATTTTGAAACTGAAATATGACAAGCATTTTCCTCCTTTAACCTTGGTTTGATTTCGTGCATAAATAATAAATAATAAAAGTCAACTATATATAAACTGCATTTAATATATCTCTAAAATATGGAACGATAGCGACTTTACTCAATTTCCGGTACACAGAGGACAAAATCAGTATTTTTATTATCGAAAAGCAGTTTTTGAACTATTAAAAGTTAGTATAATTTTCAGTATAAAGTAGTATAAAATTCCGAAAAATTAAACAAGATTCTAAGTAGAAAGGAGAGTTTCAAGCACTCTTCCTGACGAAAATACATATTTTTCCCAAAATGCCATGTATTACTAACTTAATACTCAAAGGTCCAAAGCCAAAGAGAGATATCCATAAATTTGGCTCTCTTGATTTATGCTGCATTTTAACACGTGCATTAGTACACTTTTTATAATACCTACACGATCTAGATGAATATGTATCACTAATCAATCGACGAACAATCGATTTACGTATACCAAAACTATAAATTAGCTGCTATCTAAATCTAAAACCGAAAATTCAAAATCGATTCTCTTAGAAATTTTCCGATACGCCATTTAGGAATTGTAACAACGCCACGTGATCATCCACTCAGCTCTTCAAATAGTGTAAATATTTTTAAATGGTAATGTTTACTTCTGTTTTTCTTCAGATTATATTCATTTCTTTTTTTTAACCATTGTTTATTAGTACTATGAACACTTTCAAAGAAAAATAACACAAAAACATACATCGACATAACTCCTGTAAAAACAATAATAAAAATTAAAAAAAGCTTCGAGATAGTAGAAAATCGTATAAATCTAAAAATAATTGCGGATATTTTGACTGTCTGTTGTTTTGATTAAAAGAACTGGGTTGGGGTCCTTGAGTGATAAGCTATCTGTTGCCAGGGTAACAAAAAATATCATACATTGATAAGGAGCCGAATGGCAACAATTCGCATTGAATGTGGAAAAGGGAAAAAAAAATATTCGCAACATTATCTACATAGTGTCTAAAATTAATTTTTAATGATCACTACTATCAAAAAGGTCTGGATTAATGATAATTATCATATGCTGTCATTAAATGATACTTTGATTATTTTTTGGGGATAGTAATCAGGACCTCATGACCTTGGCCTACTAAGTAGGAAGAATAAGAAAATAAAATGTCGCAACCTGTGCTAAATAAATTATTTATTTATTTATTATAAATAATGAGTCGAGAAACATACTTAACATCAGTTTAAATAATATAGACGATATCCTTCATATGTTGGATATATTATAAATATATTATGGATTAGCACACTTAATTTTAGCACGGTCTGAGAAATACTTATTGAACGACGTAAAACTCGCGGAAAAGATGATTATATGGTTTTTATATCAAGAGTTGATTACTTTTCTTTATCGTTTCATTGTAATATTACCACTTTTATTTTAATTTAAAGTTTTTTGTGTGTTTTTTAATTGAAATGGTATGAGACAACCCCAAGAACTAACGAATTTTAAGAAGATTGGGGAACATTAATTTATCAAATAAATCTTTAACCCTTGAAGGAAAGAGTATAATGGATGGAATAAGCTACCAGAAGAAGTGAAGCCAAAAAAGGAGGACCTTATGATGAACGCCAAGGACCTGTACGAGGAGTGACGTTCCTACTAATCTTAAAGTGAACAGGAGGTCCGAAGACTTGGTCAACTTTTCTCCATTAGGCTTCACTTTTAAATCCTTTAAAAGGTGGCGGAGGTAGTAGAAGAAGTAGTAGTAGGAAAAGCCATCCTACTGTTCAGCACATCTAAAGGTGCCTCCACGTTTGCCAAACAATAGTAAATTCGTAAAATCGTAAATCGTATAAAAGGGTTTGTGATAGCAAGATTATTAATGTCTTCAGCGGCAATAGTCGACGTTAGCGAAGAGTCTGTTTTAAATGGGTTTGCCACTGCCGAAATTATTATCAACATTTTTATTTCTCGAGTATATTTCGTTTAGATCTATTTTTATTAATAATTCATTTAATATTTCATTATTTTAGATTTGTTTTAGTGGCAAACCCATTTGAAACCTCTCGCTATACGATGAATTACTAACAATTAATAATTAAGAACTAGTATGCTTAAAAAAACTAAATATTTCTGTTCATAATAATTGTTGAATCTGTTGTTTTATGTTCAAGTCTAAACATTGTTGTTTAGACTAATAAAGAGTGTACCTAACGATTCATCTTTATCATTGCAATAGGAACAGGCAGTAAAGGTTATTCGGATTGGCAGGTTCAAGCTAGGAAGTCCTCAAAGAGGAGATTATGCTGCATCTACACGTTTGCTTTCAGTTTGCACTGTTTACTACTAACAGATGAATATTTGTGCTCTTAAGTGTTTTAATTAATTAAAGAATTTCCCGAACCTTTTAATTAACCAATTAATTCTTGTTTAGGAGAGTATATGTAGGGTTGTTTATAAATAAAAACTCTGTACAATCATGATGAACATATATTGATATAACATAATATAATGTCGATACACAATAATTTACATGACTGATCGTTCTCTTAGATAACCATACTGGGCAGGTTTTCCAGTACTCAGTGTTGCCCCCTACATATATATTAAAGTATATCGATTCGGTGTAAATAGATAGTTTCAAATTTCAGTAATTAACTTTAGCAGTTTATTATTGATGTAACATAGAACAAATATATATTTATGAACACATTATGTGTCTTGATGATTAAATTAAAAACTTTCTGATAAAAATTCTAGAACGAAGGTTTCTAGGTTATATAGTGCTATTTATATGAATTTTTATCATCTACAACCTGCTTTACTAATATTTACGTTTCATTTCATTTCGCTTATCTTTATTTTGTTTCTTTTTATATTGATAATATAGTAAATCGAATGAGACAGCTTAAATAGTACAAAAAA
>NW_027110763.1:174884-175950 GCF_000696795.3 Halyomorpha halys | reverse complement strand
AGAAGTAGTAGTAGGAAAAGCCATCCTACTGTTCAGCACATCTAAAGGTGCCTACACGTTTGCCAAACAATAGTTAATTCGTAAAATCGTAAATCGTATAAAAGGGTTTGTGATGGCAAGATTATTAATGTATTCAGCGGCAATAGTCGACGTTAGCGAAGAGTCTGTTTTAAATGGGTTTTCCACTGCCAAAATTATTATCAACATTTTTATTTCTTTACTATATTTCGTTTAAATCTATTTTTATTAATAATTCATTTAATATTTCATTATTTTAGATTTGTTTTAGAGGCAAACCCATTTGAAACCTCTCGCCATATGATCAATTGATAACTAAGAACTAAGTGTGTTTTTTCCTAAGTCTAAAAAAAACTTAATATTTCTGTTCATAATAATTGTTGAATCTGTTGTTTTATGTTCAAGGATAAACATTGTTGTTTAGACTAATAAAGAGTGCACCTAACGATTTATCTTTATCATTACAATAGGAGCATGCAGTAAAGGTTATTCGGATTGACTGGTTCAAGCTAGCAAGTCCTCAAAGAGGAGATTATGCTGCATCTACACGTTTGTTTTCAGTTTGCACTGTTTACTACTAACAGATGAATATTTGTGCTCTAAGTGTTTTAATTAATTAAAGAATTTCCCGAACCTTTTAATTTACTAATTAATTCTTGTTTAGGAGAGTATTTGTAGGGTTGTTTATAAATAACAACTCTGTACAATCTTGATGAACATATATTGATATAAAATAGTATAATGGCGATACATAATAATTTACATGACTGATCATTCTCTTAGATAACCATACTGGGCAGGTTTTCCAGTACTCAGTGTTGCCCCCTACATATATATTAAAGTATATCGATTCGGTGTAAATATATAGTTTCAAATTTCAGTAATTAACTTTAGCAGTTTATTATTGATGTAACATAGAACAAATATATATTTATGAACACATTATGTGTCTTGGTGATTAAATTAACCCTAGCAGCACCAAGGGGGGGGGGGCTCGCCGAGCCCTCACTTCCGATTTTTTTTAATACTGCTCTCAAAAAATTTTTCA
>NW_027110763.1:166716-173599 GCF_000696795.3 Halyomorpha halys | reverse complement strand
AATACATATTTTTCCCAAAATGTCATATATTACTTACTTAGTATCAAAGGTGCAAAGCCAAAGAGAGATATCCATAAATTTGGCTCTCTTGATTTATGCTGCATTTTAACACGTACATTAGTATACTTTTTATAATACCTACATGATCTAGATGAATATGTATCACTAATCAATCGACGAACAATCGATTTACGTATACCAAAACTATAAATTAGCTGCTATCTAAATCTAAAACCGAAAATTCAAAATCGATTCTCTTAGAAATTTTCCGATACGCCATTTAGGAATTGTAACAACGCCACGTGATCATCCACTCAGCTCTTCAAATAGTGTAAATATTTTTAAATGGTAATGTTTACTTCTGTTTTTCTTCAGATTATATTCATTTCTTTTTTTTAACCATTGTTTATTAGTACTATGAACACTTTCAAAGAAAAATAACACAAAAACATACATCGACATAACTCCTGTAAAAACAATAATAAAAATTAAAAAAAGCTTCGAGATAGTAGAAAATCGTATAAATCTAAAAATAATTGCGGATATTTTGACTGTCTGTTGTTTTGATTAAAAGAACTGGGTTGGGGTCCTTGAGTGATAAGCTATCTGTTGCCAGGGTAACAAAAAATATCATACATTGATAAGGAGCCGAATGGCAACAATTCGCATTGAATGTGGAAAAGGGAAAAAAAAATATTCGCAACATTATCTACATAGTGTCTAAAATTAATTTTTAATGATCACTACTATCAAAAAGGTCTGGATTAATGATAATTATCATATGCTGTCATTAAATGATACTTTGATTATTTTTTGGGGATAGTAATCAGGACCTCATGACCTTGGCCTACTAAGTAGGAAGAATAAGAAAATAAAATGTCGCAACCTGTGCTAAATAAATTATTTATTTATTTATTATAAATAATGAGTCGAGAAACATACTTAACATCAGTTTAAATAATATAGACGATATCCTTCATATGTTGGATATATTATAAATATATTATGGATTAGCACACTTAATTTTAGCACGGTCTGAGAAATACTTATTGAACGACGTAAAACTCGCGGAAAAGATGATTATATGGTTTTTATATCAAGAGTTGATTACTTTTCTTTATCGTTTCATTGTAATATTACCACTTTTATTTTAATTTAAAGTTTTTTGTGTGTTTTTTAATTGAAATGGTATGAGACAACCCCAAGAACTAACGAATTTTAAGAAGATTGGGGAACATTAATTTATCAAATAAATCTTTAACCCTTGAAGGAAAGAGTATAATGGATGGAATAAGCTACCAGAAGAAGTGAAGCCAAAAAAGGAGGACCTTATGATGAACGCCAAGGACCTGTACGAGGAGTGACGTTCCTACTAATCTTAAAGTGAACAGGAGGTCCGAAGACTTGGTCAACTTTTCTCCATTAGGCTTCACTTTTAAATCCTTTAAAAGGTGGCGGAGGTAGTAGAAGAAGTAGTAGTAGGAAAAGCCATCCTACTGTTCAGCACATCTAAAGGTGCCTCCACGTTTGCCAAACAATAGTAAATTCGTAAAATCGTAAATCGTATAAAAGGGTTTGTGATAGCAAGATTATTAATGTCTTCAGCGGCAATAGTCGACGTTAGCGAAGAGTCTGTTTTAAATGGGTTTGCCACTGCCGAAATTATTATCAACATTTTTATTTCTCGAGTATATTTCGTTTAGATCTATTTTTATTAATAATTCATTTAATATTTCATTATTTTAGATTTGTTTTAGTGGCAAACCCATTTGAAACCTCTCGCTATACGATGAATTACTAACAATTAATAATTAAGAACTAGTATGCTTAAAAAAACTAAATATTTCTGTTCATAATAATTGTTGAATCTGTTGTTTTATGTTCAAGTCTAAACATTGTTGTTTAGACTAATAAAGAGTGTACCTAACGATTCATCTTTATCATTGCAATAGGAACAGGCAGTAAAGGTTATTCGGATTGGCAGGTTCAAGCTAGGAAGTCCTCAAAGAGGAGATTATGCTGCATCTACACGTTTGCTTTCAGTTTGCACTGTTTACTACTAACAGATGAATATTTGTGCTCTTAAGTGTTTTAATTAATTAAAGAATTTCCCGAACCTTTTAATTAACCAATTAATTCTTGTTTAGGAGAGTATATGTAGGGTTGTTTATAAATAAAAACTCTGTACAATCATGATGAACATATATTGATATAACATAATATAATGTCGATACACAATAATTTACATGACTGATCGTTCTCTTAGATAACCATACTGGGCAGGTTTTCCAGTACTCAGTGTTGCCCCCTACATATATATTAAAGTATATCGATTCGGTGTAAATAGATAGTTTCAAATTTCAGTAATTAACTTTAGCAGTTTATTATTGATGTAACATAGAACAAATATATATTTATGAACACATTATGTGTCTTGATGATTAAATTAAAAACTTTCTGATAAAAATTCTAGAACGAAGGTTTCTAGGTTATATAGTGCTATTTATATGAATTTTTATCATCTACAACCTGCTTTACTAATATTTACGTTTCATTTCATTTCGCTTATCTTTATTTTGTTTCTTTTTATATTGATAATATAGTAAATCGAATGAGACAGCTTAAATAGTACAAAAAAAACAAAACAAACAATACAAGCGTGTAGATACCGACACTCATAGCTTCCTTTGTTTACCTAGCATTTATACAAGTCTTGGATTTCCAACAACAGGCAAACGTGTAGATCCCGCTTAACTAGTGAGAACTAAGGTGTTTGTAGGAGACTGGCAACACTGAGTGCTCTGGCAACACTGATTGCTGAAAAACCTGCCCAGTATGGTTATCTATCAGAATGGTAAAAGTCATGTAAATTGTTGTGTATCACTATTATTTTATGTTATATCAATATATGTTCAACAAGAGTATATAGAGTTGTTATTTATAAACAAACTACCAACAAACCTACATGTTCTTTTTTTTTTTTTTTAAACAAAAATCAAAATATTTAGCACCATGACACAGTTAGCTGTTTTTACATCCCACTTTTGAGAAAATGAAGAGTTGAAAGGGTTCTTTGTGGTAGGAGGTAGAGGTAGAGTATTTAGTTTTATATTATATTATATAATATTTAGAGTATTATACGTAGAGGTAGGAGATTATTGTTATAGTCTATTTGCTTGTTATAATGAATTATATTATATGAATTATAATGAAAAATAACCTTCAGGAAGGTAATTATTCTCCTTGGAAAATCTATAATAGCTGATATTATAAAAAGTTTTTTTATTTAATAATTGACAATAATATGTTTCAATATTAGCATTTAATGACAAATTAAGGAGTTAATTATACATTATATATAAAATAGTTAATCTAATTTGGTCGTTCTCCTTAACATTTATTTTTAAGAAACTTTATACTTTAAATCTACAAGTTATAAATTACACTACTTTAAAGACTCTACCCGGGTTTAGGAATACCCTTGGGAGTACCCTTTACAAATAAATCGTTATTTAGCATAGATACTTAATATGGCAATAAATTTTATTTATTTTTCTTATCAGGCAGTTATGAATTCATAATCCTCGTGAAAAACAAAATCCGTGACAATGCCTATTTGTAAATTTCAACTTTGGAGCCTACAACACCCACCTCTGTCACGACACGGTTGCCTAAAGAATTCACATTTTCTACAGATATAGCGAAATCGTGATTACGAATGTGCTTATAATTTTCGTATATTTTATCTCGTGAAGCCATTGGTTAATAAGTCGCTGAGCAAGATATTTAATAATATTGGACCTTGATTTGCGTATATATTTGAATATATTACCTATTATAGCAGATGAGGCAAGAGTTGGCCTATTTTGGTTAGTTAGTGGTTTATTAGGTATTTATTTGTCATATCTTTAACAACGTATAAAGAATAATTACGAACCAACACAATAGGATTAATAACCAAATGAGTCGACAGCTGGATTAATAGTAGAGTATATATTCCCACAAAGAGTGCTTGAATTTTTCTGTTCGTTGTTGGTATATTTTTGACAAACTAAATACCCTAAAAAATCTTGCAATATGTTTTTTTTTCGCCACTATTTTGGTGTTTTTACCAAAAATCGTGATTTTGCAGTATCGATTGCAAATTGAAAAATATAATATGAATATTATTTTATAAAAATAAGAATAATTAACGAAATGGTTGCTAAAAAACTGAAAAGGATAATTCATCTTATTATCTAATTAGTATTCAAATTGAAACTATGTGAATGTACCATAAAGTTGTCTCTAATGGTTATCTTTCCTCGAAGCAGATTCTAAGAAATTTACCAAAATAAATTCACAGAATGTTGCATCATTATTTGGAAAATATTGAAAAATCTCATTTCACGATTATTCAACGTAAACAGCAGTTATATTACTTTAAAATATGCTTTATTATTTTACGTTTTGTGGTAGATCGCTCTAGAGACACTGATCCCTGAGAAATGAGCTACAATTTTAGGCTTTTCAGTTTTACGGCCATCATTTCAATATTTATTTTTATGTTTTTAAACCAATAACATAAGATTTACTGTAAATTGGTGCTAAAAAGATTTATTAGATTTTAAAAAAAAATCAACATGGCGTCCAAAAAAAAACACTAGTGGTAGGTAAATTTGGATAAAATAAATTCACTTTTCTTTGTTTTATCGCCTGTTTATTTATTTTATTTCATTATCTCTTGTTTCGTAAGATTATGAGAAAGTGATTAGATTTCTTTATGTTTTTCCAGAAAATATCGGAAATGTGTTGAACTGCTTTACGCGCTGATGAACATTTTGAAATTATGATTTTCTACTTACTCGTAGTAAGTACTACTTGGACCATACTCTGACTTGTACTACTTTTACCACCCTATTTGGGACATTAAGACCCTGAGGAAGACGATGTTGGGATATCGAGAGAGAGAGTGTCCTTAGAGACAGACGTTGCAGCAGCCAAAGAGATCCTTGCCGTAACCTCGATGAGGTAACTTCTAGAGAAAGTGGACCTTCGTTCCCGATAATTGATTAATTACACAGCCATTTCACCTCCTTATGCAACCCCTATCGATTGTACTGTCTCTAAATCGATCTAAATCGACTCTGTCGCCCTGCATCCCAAGGATGTTACCTGATGAAACTTTTAGAAGATTCCACGTGACATAATCGAACCCATGTCATAATTTATTCTTCTTTCCAATATTGACCCCGGGAACTTTTAAATAATTTATTACATAAATTAACGTTATGATTTTTTTTTTCAAAATAACGAATATTCGTTCAAGTATTATTTGATGAAATAATCTGAAACCATTATTATCATAACATTAAATAATAATAATCCATGATATTATTATCAAAAACATTTATAATAAGGGTCTTTCATAATATGGTTTTTAGTTAAAATGAACAGAAAATTGCTGCCATTGCTATAAAATGTCTATGTGTAAAAGGGTTTTAACGTGTACTGTCAAATATCAGGCTAGACCTAGTGCGAAAATACAACCAAGACAGTGAGTACTGTAATGACATACTGTTTACGTAATGACAGTGGCTGAATCCAAAAAACCATAGAATTTCTCTCTTATCCAATCCTTACAATCCAAAATCATTCAATAACACCTTAATGCTCCTTACTTCGTCAAAAATAAGATTATCTCTAATGACTTCAATATGACATCAATGGAATTGGCCCGGACCAGATATTAACCTTCCCCAATAAACTCCCAAACCACCTATGCCCACTTGTTTCTAATTTCACTTCTTCTTCAAATCCAGATAATCCTCATAGGTGCTTGAAAAGAAGATGTCCTCGAGGCCTTTTAATGTAGAAATATTATTGGAGTTCTACCAACAGGTGAATTTCCCATAAGACTATATCATGCCATTGTACTGTAATTCACATCATATTAACTAGCTGTGTCTTTCTGCTAATACAGTTGTTAATTTCGATACATAAATTTTTAAAAAATTAGGTCTATTAAGAACCTTTCTGGATGGAACTTATTTGGTTCCCAATATTTTTGCACTGAAATTGGGATTTGTATGTAATAAAATGTACTATAACACATTAAAGTTCCAATACAAATTTTGCAAGAATCTTAAATTTACTATTAATTACAACAAAAAAAATCGAAAATGTTTGATTTAATAAGTAAATTATTTTTTCATTTTCTTTTTAAATTCTAGATTTTCCCCAAAATGTTTTTGACAATGAAGGGAAATTAATAATATTTGAGGCATATAATAAGGCACCAATCCTCAAATTCGCCATACCTTGACAGTGAGCTGTCTTAACTTATTTCTTCCAAACACTAACCTTAAATTAACTTTTTTACTTCATATTTATAAATTGTCTATGGTGTAAATTGTATTTAATAATCCTATCATCAGTTTTGTTATTTATTCCCAATGTTTAACTTTTAGCGAGATTAGGTTCATCACAACCACGAGAGATATCACCTGAAAACGTAAAGACAAACACTGTCATGCTTTTTCACGGTTGTGACATTACTACGAGAGATATTTGTTACGTGTAATCGTCTAGACAAACACTGTCATACTTTCCCGCTATTGTGACATTACTCACATGAGAGATACCTCTCACATGGAAATGGAAGTTAATTTATTTTTCCTTAAATATCACTTCATGTCTTGTAGATCCAATCCATTTCTCTACCGCATGCGCGAAAACGCTGAGCCATGGACACCGAACCATACCACGTTTTGAACGCTATTTTCGAACGTTCGTTGATACGATTCTTTCTTATCAAATCTTACGATCCATATATCAGCATTACATAAGGTTTGAGGAGAAACTATCTTTGCATGAAATAAAACTACTTTCCTATGCCGTTAAT
>NW_027110763.1:160600-162056 GCF_000696795.3 Halyomorpha halys | reverse complement strand
AATATTTTGCAATAACTCGATTTTATTATTATAATATGTACAACGAAATAAAATTTAGAAAACTTTTATGGTTTACGTTTAAGCCAGGGGTGGCCAACTTTTCAGTATATAAGATCTAGTTTTTATCTTAAAAGTGTGTCGCTATCAACTTGTAGTCATGCAAAAATGCATTCTATTTATACGCCATGTTACAGTATGATACGCATTCCAGCAAGGTAAGGATAGATATGTAAAATATATGATCAAAACTATTTTTTATTTTTTTAAAGCACTCATTAAGTTTTTGAGATATAGGCTCATGAAGAAAATAAATTTCCAGACCCAACTTTTGATAGTCTGACTATGCTTCAATAATATTTCTTTACCTTTAATTTCGTTATTGATTGACTTTTGAGTTTACAGTATCTCTTATTAGCTAGATAGGCACCTACCCCCTTCATTCACACTAAAGATTCAAAAAATTAAAAATATTACATATTCCCTTCATTCACTTGCCCCATCAATTAGGAAGATAATATCTCCCATTACTATGTGATTTAACAACAAGAAATGCCTTCTTTTTTTTTTTTCTCTCGAAAAACTTCGATTTTCCGACATTTGTTCAAGATAGATTTTTACTAACTTAAAATGTAATTTAATTTTTTTTATAGACTCCAATGTATAAGTTGTTCTATTCGTTCGTAAATATGAAAAAAAAGAAGTAATAAAAATGAACAGTAAGGCTGATAATTTGATTTCAATATTTCACTTACGCGTTTTTTGAGGGGGGTGGGGGTCAGGAAAATATATCATGAAAGAATAATATGACTTACTTTTTTTTTCTAATCTATCAAAAGCTCACTGACGCACCTTATATTGAAATATATACGGTTTATCTACGAACTTACGTAGCTACGTAATAACAACAATCATTATTTATTATTAAAATATATTGTGTTGAACGAGCAGTGATATATTTTGGGTCAATTCTAGGAATTTATCCTCTTTCCAAATTCCCAAAATGCATTAAAATATTACTAGAAAAGTTTGTCTTCTGCAATCGCGTCAAAGTCAAAACTACACGGAATTTCACCGCAGACATTACGAGCGATCGACGATCCACCAAACTTTGCCTCGCGATCAACTGGTTGGCTACTCCAGGTTTGAGCGCTACGTTATTTGATTTCAATAATAAATCTTGTACCAAAAAACAAATATAACTGCGCTAAAATTTGTGGTTTCACATTTGAGGATACAAAAATAATTCAAAAAAATTAAAAATCCGCCCATTCATGACTTTCATACAAATCTATGTCGATTTATTTTTTTTTAGATTAGGCAATTAAATAATAAGGCAACAACCTAGATTATCCTAAGAAAGAGAAATTACTATTTTTTTTTTCTGAATAATTCGTAATTATTATTTATTTGATTCATTAACCAAAGAGTGGACAATCAACAAGGCGTTAACAGGAGG
>NW_027110763.1:155510-159894 GCF_000696795.3 Halyomorpha halys | reverse complement strand
TTTGACTGTCAAAAATAGCTGTAAACAAAATAGTTTAAGATACAGGGGGATAAAATATGAATATCGGTATTTCAGAAATATCGATATTTTATCTTCGATATTAGACTTTATAATATGGACATTTAGTTTCTGATATAAGGATACATATATTTCTTTCTCAATATTATCTTTAAAAAATTTTAATTTGTTAATTAATTTTCAACTCAACTTTAGAAGAAAGCCCATTCCCAGAATGCTGTGTATTAATAAAAACAACAATATTTCTTTCCTTCAAGGAAATTACATCTAACAACAAACTAAAAAAAAATTAAAATCTGTACCGCTACAATCCTTGAAGAGTCAGGGGTGCAGTACCTTGTAAGGAAGTACTGTTACTAGACCAACGGTTGTGCAAGGAGGTGATTAGGTCAGAACAAGCTCAACCGTCAGATTTTTACCAAATTAAGGGTACTCATTTTAAGAGCCCAAGAATTTAACAACAACAAATAACATAATAAATTTTTGTTTTCTTCTTATTTGTTCATTAAAAATATAGTTATTAATATAAAATAAAAAGTAGAGAATAGTAAAGAAACATAAAACTAGTCAAATAATACCTGTCAATATTCCAAATGTATCATTCAACACATGTATTTAATTTTATAAAAATTACTAATATTTTAAAATGTCGAAATCAGTATCAATATCTGGCTTTGGATACCCCAACTCTACCCACTTTCAAATATTAATTATATGAGCCCAAAATATTGTTTTTTTTTCCTTTGCTGTCAGACCATCTTAGGTTACAATTTTTTTTTTGGCTAATGTTCAAAAATAATAAACTCAAAATAGACCCTAGGGTTCTGGATAATTTATTATATATAAAGCATAAACAATAAAGTTCAGCATACACTCGACTTTTTTAAGTGTAGCATTTGGTTCAGAGTAGATTAAGCGGAATTAATCAATTTTCCCTTTGATCTCACAAGATAGAAGAAACAATAATAGGTGACATTTTACAAGACTAAAATTCAGATCAAAATTTCTTCCGTAAGTAGATATAATATACTATACATATTATGCATATTTACAAATAAATATAAATAACTTCTTAAATTTAGGCGATTTATAGGACTATCTATAAATGACACACTTTTGGAGAGGAGTAAGGAAATGCCGACCGAATGACTTGATGATGGTGACCAAGCTTCAAGGTCTTGTCTCTTCTAATACGCAGATATTCAGATATATATATATATCTTTTTTATTAAAGTCGATGTATTAAACTTTTGACATATATAAGTGTAATAATAAATGAAAAAGCTCTCAAATAAATGATGTAGTTGATTACTATAAGAGTCCGTTTTTAAAAAATGTTATTCTCGTAATTTCGGTCTCAATGGGGGCCGTTTCAGTGATGAAAGTTATTACGATAGCTACAATCGTTGAAGCAACTGTTGAAGCCGTAGCTGTACTATAAACAGATTTTCTGCTGTGACAGTACTGTCGAGCCACGTTTAAACGTGTTTACAGTGATCTTCGAGTCCTATGAACTTAGTGAGATGTATGTTTCGTTTTTGTTTTTTTTAACTCAGATTTGACCCAAAACAGATATGCGTCTTTTCATTCCAAACTCCTTAACCATCCTAACCCATTAATTCTTAATCTTTCATCTTTAAAAATCCCTGATAATCCTCCGGGGCGTCTGAAAAGAAGATAGCCACGGGACCTTCTAATTTAAATTAATGTTTGAAGTACCATGGGGTGCTTGAAGTAAGTACATAAGTATGTTGAAGTAAGAATGGGTGGTTCCTTCTCAAGATTTTCAAGTGTATATGAAACATACAACATATTTACTATTGTATTATTTTGTACAGTGGTAAATTACATTAAATAAATAATTTAAAAAAAAAAGTGTACAATAATAATTCAATAATCAATAAAATTTTACGCCACATTCTCGAGGTTTTAGTTTTGTGAAAATTAAAAGAATAATATTGTAATTTTATGTTTGTTAAATTAGTTTTTCTGTAATTTTTTTTTAAATATTTATTTATTGCTATTTACAACTGTACATTATAGTATATTTAGTAAATCTGATCTCGGTTAAATTGGAGTGTTACAGGCGTGTAGAGAAACTGCCCATTGGCAGCACTCTATTCTGTAATTTTAAAAATTATTAATATACTGTATTATCTAAGATAAGTATTTGTTCTTGCATTCTCCATTATCGGAAACATTTCGAAACCAGCTTATATAATATATCGTTAGGTGAAAATCAGCTATTGCGTTAGATAAAACTGGAGAGAGAATTAATTTGCAAATTCTACAGTCGCAGGTTATTTACTGGCGCCAATGAATAAACGTATGATTCATATCACAATGAATTTGATTCATTTTTATACAAATAAACGAGAAAGCGTTTAGAGTGAACCACTCAGCAAATCCTGATGATGAAACTGTTTCAATGCAATACTGAGGAATAATTTCTCTTGGAAATATTTCATAAAGGTTCGTGATCTGAACTGTGATCCATTCCAAACTCAATCTAGAGATCAGAGAGTAGTCGAAATTCAAGGGAGAATTGAATCGTCTTATGATTAGAATTTGTAAGGAGAAAAATCAATCTTTCTAAACTTATCATGATATTAATTTTATAATTAAATATGGATACAATAGAATCTAAATGGTGTTTTTTGTTATATTTCATTATTTTCATATTACATAACCATCATTTCCTGTTTTAATTATATTACGTAATTCATATCGTCCTTTTAAAGTGAAGTTATTTTTAGAAATATCGAAGAGTTATTAGAGTGTTCAAAATTAATTAATTTTTCAACACAAGTCGAGAAACAAAGTTAGGAAAACAATTAATTAACAACATGTGTGTTCATTATGCTATTAGTTGACTTGTATTATGCAAACTATAGGTTTATAGTAACCACAAACTAAAATATTGTACCTACCTAAATTACACAGTTCGTAGTAATTAACTTGTCAGATAATAATGTTTGAAAAACTTTTTTTTCCTATTTTTACTTGTGAATCATTAATAAATAAAAAACTCATTCCTAATAAAAACCACTCCTCACAGAATATTGCGTAAGATATCGGCAACAGCACACCGACACAAACAAGCATAATGACCATAAAATATAAAATTTCTTGTCGATACTACTGCTCGAAGATAGCGCGTCATTCGATAACGTTTGACTTCCTTGAATCGCTTCTAGCCTCGCCCAGCTCGTCATAACTAGGCATCGAATGAAAAAAACAAACTAGTTCTAGAGAAACTGACTATGATTTAGACAAAAAAAAGTAGTTCGAGATTTTTTTTTTTTATTTATTGATATTTACAAATGTACATAATATACATCAAGTAAGTTTGAAATAATATCATAATGGTATGGTACATTATGTAGAGAAACTACCCATTGGTAGCACTCTAAGAACATATTTACAATAGAAGGTCTCGAGGCATCTTCTTTTCAGACGCCTCGGAGATTCGTCTGCAATGAAAAAGGAAGAAAGGTTAGAAACTAGTGGGTTTGAGTTGTTAGGGGTTTTATGATGGAAGGATTGATATCTGGTTCGGGCTATATCGGTTACATAGGGAACATTACAACAATGTCACGAATCATTTTACGAAGGATTTTGGATTGTAAGGATTGGATACGAGAGGAATTCCAAGGTTTAGTGTAGCCCCAAAGCTCAACTTCGTATGTCCAGATAGGATAACTGCTTATTATTGTCATGTAGATTAGTCTTTTGTAATGAATTGGAAGTTTAGACCATTTGTCTATAAGTGCTGTAATAGTCGAAATCTACGTGCATTTTCCTGTCTGTTCAGTCTGGTGTGAGGATTCCAAGTTAATCGTTTGTCCAGCTGTCTAAGGTAGCGGATCTGTTCCACAGGGGTAAGAGCAACATTATTAAAGAATACTGTAGGGCAGTCGGCAGGTTTACGACGAAGGGTAAAAGTGATTTGATGGGATTTGTTGGAATTAATCCACCAATTACGACTCCATTCTTCGAGCGCTGTATTAGAGAGTTTGGGATATAATTAAAGAGTTATTATTAACTGCGAGCACACATGTGTTACAGGATAGTGTTAGGATTGGTTGGGCTGTCAGTTGTATAGACGGTGTAGAGGATGGGACCGAGGATACTGTCTTGAGGAACACCAGCGGACTGAGTATAGAGAGATAAATAGGAGCCAATGTTGTTTACTTGGAATAATCTATCAGTGAGAAAGGAACGGATGATGAGAAAGTATGTAGGAGGTAGGATTTTAAGGAGTTTGTAAAGCAGTCCCGGGTGCCAAACCCGATCAAAAGCATGCTCTACATCGAATTTAAAACTTGATTACTTAAATTAACAATTTTTACATTTCTAAATTAAT
>NW_027110763.1:154385-155460 GCF_000696795.3 Halyomorpha halys | reverse complement strand
TCATAACTAGGCATCGAATGAAAAAAACAAACTAGTTCTAGAGAAACTGACTATGATTTGACTAAGGTCTCGAGGCTATCTTCTTTTCAGATTCCTTGGTGGATTGTCCGCAATAAAAAAGGAAGTAAGGTTAGAAACGGATGGATTTGTGAGATTAGTTTATAATGGAAGGATTGATATCTGGTTCAGGCTAGATCGGTTACATAGGGAACATTAAGGTCTATATGGATGATTTTATTTGTGACAAAGTAAGGGGCATTGAGGATTTTAGGAAGGATTTTGGATTGTAAGGATTGGATACGAGAGGAATTCCAAGGTTTAGTGGAGCCACAAAGCTTAACTCCGTATGTCCAGATGGGCCTTATTATTGTCATGTAGATAAGTTTTTGTAATGAAAGTTAGGACCGTTTGTCTGGTAAGTGCTGTAATAGTCGAAATCGACGTGCAGTTTCCTGTCTTTTCAGTCTTGTGTGAGGATTCCAAGTTAATCGTTCGTCCAGCTGTCTTAGGTAACGGATCTGCTCTACAGGGGGCAGAGCAACATTATTAAAGTATACTGTAGGGCAGTCGGCAGGTTTACGACGAAGGGAAAAGGTGATTTGATGGGATTTGTTGTGATTTATTTTAATCCTCCAATTACGACACCATTCTTCGAGGGCTGTGATATGGGATTAGAGAGTTAGGGATACAATTAAAGAGTTATTATTAACTGCGAGCACACATGTGTCACAGGATAGTGTTAGGATTGGTTGGGCTGTCAGTTGTATAGACGGTGTAGAGGATGGGACCGAGGATACTGCCTTGAGGAACACCAGCGGATTGAGTATAGAGAGATAAACAGGAGCCAATGTGGTTTACTTGGAATAATCTATCAGTGAGAAAGGGACGGATGATGAGAAAGTAGGATTTTAAGAAGTTTGTAAAGCAGTCCCGGGTGCCAAACTCGATCAAAAGCATGTTTTACATCGAATTTAAAACAGGATTACTTAAATTAACAATTTTTACATTTCTAAATTAATTTGAAACTTAAAGATGCTGCATTTGGCATGATATCTAAAATTCTAGTATGCGCAAA
>NW_027110763.1:149102-153195 GCF_000696795.3 Halyomorpha halys | reverse complement strand
TTCTCCTGAGTCCAAGTAAGCAAGTCTCAAAAAAATTTATGTACGTGTACAGTGCAGCTCAAAAAACAAAACGTGGTACGAAATTGAAAGATTATATTTAAGATTGGTGTATACCTGGGATGCCATTGCAACTTATCGACTAATCGGAAATGCCATTTTATACACTGCTTTCAAGACTAGATGAAACGATTTTAATTATACTCGGTATATCAATGTAAAATTAAATGATCTTTTTTATCAGCTATATCCTTTCCTCATTGAAATTGATTAACAAGAATTAAATCCTAAATTTAAAAAAAAATCCTCTAAAGTACCTTCAATTTTTATTTAATTTTCTTCTTTTTTTTTTGTATTTTCCCTCTTCTCATCCTGAGAATATAATTTGATACCACCGATTTTTTCTATACATAAATTAACTTCTTGTTTGAGACATGCTTGTTCATCAATTATAAAAAAAAAATGTCCATACAGCCTGACACTTGTTAATTTCATGTTTCTCCTATGTTTCGGCCCTCCCGGACATTCTCAAGGATCTATTAATTAACAATTTAAAATCATATTCTAACCATTATAAATTACTTTTTAAAAACATACTAAAACCATAAATTACCCTATGTTATTGTAAGTAAAATTAATTTGTGATTAATATTACTTTAATAATATACAGTTAAATCTGAAATATTTTTTAATACTAAAATAAGTAAAGATATAAGCTAAAATAAAATCAGAAATATAAAGAGAATATGGCAAACCTGGTATATGAGGTAGGTTTAGCAATTTTATTTTTGATATAGTGAGTAAGTGTAATGGACAGTGAAAAATAAATAGAATTAGTAATTGAAATAATAATAAACAATTTAATACATTGTGATAACAATCAATTAATTAGTACATAATATTCCCTTAATTTAATAATGGTTTAAAGGTTATTGTTAAAATAAAAATTGATAAAGGCAGAATAGCCTGAAACATTTTGATAGCTATATTAACTGTGATCCATAAATAATTTATGGTTTTAATATATTTTAAAAAAACTGAGATATAATAATATAAATGTAATTTGAAATTGTTAATCAATAGATCCTTGAGAACGGCCGGAAGGGCCGAAACGTAGTAATTAAAAGAATATGAAAAGTGTGAGACTAAATTTTTTTTCTTTAAAGATGAGGAAATGCTATTATTTATTTTCTTCCAAAATTTCGATATTCTAAATAGTGAGGTTTTAGCCTCAATTATAAAATTCAACTAAACACATTTGATTATAATATCTTTCTAATTAACGAGGGTTTTATTTCAACGGTGATGTTATAATGCCCTAATTAAGATGGGTAGAAAGCTAATGAAGCAGTGATGATGTGCATCACTCTAAACTGCAGAATCTTCGCTAAATAATGCATAACTTTTTTTTCTCTTCCGCTCTATTAGAGCCCCCCATTTCCCAGGCCCGGCTCCCCTCGGCCAGGTGGAGGGGATGTCAAAGGGGAAGTGAGAACTCCGAAGGATTCCCTACCCTCTTTCTAAAATACTTCCATCGCTCTGCTTCCATAAATGACGGGACAAAATATTTACTTGACGGGGAGTAAAAGAGGCAGAATAATTAAACAAAATATTTCTTATATATAGGGAGATGGTCAGGGTTGCGGTCCAAAGATAAATAAAAATAGTTATTATATTATATTATGTTATTATATTTCTCTTTTGACCGCAACCCTGACCATCTCCCTATATATCAATTTTTACGGTCAACTATACATACATATATAAAATATTTCTTAATTTTTTTCACGGTAAAAATATTTGATAAATCCTTCAGAATTAATAATAAAAATACCTGTATTTTTTAACTAAACAATTTTATTCCCATCTGCAGAAATGTATACAATAATCAAATGAGATTCGTCATATAGAGCATATCATTGTACATCCTTCTCACGTTCAATTAAACTATATTGTGAGGCCAGGTCTCTAGTATTTCCTCTTCAGCCTTCGCCGAGTTCCTTTAAAAATGTCCTTTGTTGACATCCGTGGTAAAATTTGTATTGATATGTCCATCTAATTTGTTGTGAAACCGTTTTTTAATTATGTGAATGTGGTTTATTGCGATCCAGATTCCGTAGGTTGATATGAAGATTCTCATTTGAAATTTTGAGTGGTGACTTCTACATCAATTATAAAATTTTTACTGGAATATTTGTAATTTTTTAATGTGTTTTTTTTTTTTTAACATGTCCTTAAATTTTGCAAGTGTGAGTAAGGTTTTAGTAAATAATAAACATGTTACATTTCTGTTATAGTGGTAATTGGAGAACGTCATTAGAATGTTTTGTTTTATTTATTTAAGTGTTTCGACCACTAGGGTCATTTACACTGAATTTACAAAGTTAGTACATTACTATTGACATATTTACAATGTTATAAGGTGAGAAAGATATATATAATTACAAAGTGAGAAAGTTTAAAAATTAACAGTTACTGTTACAAGTTACATTACAATTTTACATTTTTTTTTTTTTTGTTCTAAACTCTACGTTATTCTGCCTCATCCACTTCCTCACCTTCCTTCTTCAGTGATCCGCAACTCATGTTCAATTCATTACAGAAATGCAAAACAAATCAAACGAAATAAATAATAATAAATAGCCACATCAGTACAACAATGGAAAAAATTAAAATAAATAATTTTAAAAACATATAAATAAGACTTTTTTTTTTTTGACGAGCGGACCTTATGTCAACCCTTTGTCAAAAATAAATCTTAAGTAAGTAATTGTATTTATTTACAGTATCGGATAACCGTTAATGCAAATTGTAGTGCAGGTATCGTGAAGTAGTTTAAATGTAGAGTAATGGTTAAGGATAACAAAGCGTGTATAAATTAAAAAAACGAAATTAAAATACCATAAAAAGTCTGTAACTTGACAAACTCGGCATTTAGAACAAAATTCTGTTTTCCGATGAATATATAAATAAAACTGAAAACCTTAGCTGGAATACGATGCATAATAATTTAAACTAAAATTACTACGAACTGAACCCTAAATACTCAACATGTTATAGAGTGTTAAATGGATTAAGTTGTGTTAAGTGGAGAAATAATTCCTTGTTTTAGCATGTTAAAGGATATAACATTTAATGGTTACGAGTCTGTTAATAGGTCTGCTAAATGGAGTATGACGTCACACAGCAGACCAGCTGAGCTCCACACCATTTTGTCTGTAGTTGTTTTGATAGGTTAGTTGCTCGTAGTTCGTGTTGTTTTTGTTTATGACGTTTTTAAACTCTAATAAAGGAATGGATAAAAAAAGTAATTAGAAAAAAACAGGAGAGGAAAAAAGAACAAACAAAATGTATGAAAAATTTCAACTCTTATTAAGATGGCGCCTTTATTTGAGTATATTTACCGGTTACAGCAAGTATTACTGTTATAGCATGTACCCTTTTCCTCTTAATAGCGAGAAAATAAAAAAAAATGACACGTAATTTATTTTAATTTCCAATGCATAAATATAAACTCGTATTTCGATTATTTTTTAATATCTGGAAACCTTTTTCTATTCCTCTCTCTCATTGAATAGTTTGGTTCGGGCATAATGCTCCTAGTAGACGGGATCAGAAAGTTTTCACAACAATAATTTTCCTAGTTGTAAACTTTTGTCACAGTTCTAAGCCGAAGTGAAAGTGGAGTATTGCGTTTTGGGTCGATTTGTTCCTTAGTTAAAACATAAACTGCAGACAATATTTCAAGATATTTTCTTGTAAATTATAGAAAAAATAAGAATATCTCATCGGTGTTAAAATATTCATTGAATTTTTAACGAGAAAACTGTACCGGGACTCAATTAGCACACGAGGACAGCGGGCCAGGATAGTTATGCTAATTTAACTCCATTTTTATACTTTCACTAAACATTTTTGGCCTTAATTATTTAATTTATTACGACATTATATAAATAAGTTCTCTGGTGGCAACGATATCTTCGATTTAAGTGCCTAAATGTAATATTCTGATACAGTTTATATTTAACTCCCACTTCTCAAATACTTATACAACTTGACAAAACACTTATCTTGAACTAAAACTACAGTAATCACC
>NW_027110763.1:146158-146487 GCF_000696795.3 Halyomorpha halys | reverse complement strand
AGTTTTTTGATAAATATATATACATAGATATATAGATATAGTGTGTAGACAGACGAGTATAAAGGTTGATATAGAGACGACGCTCTTAATGCCAAAGAAGGATACAAGGGCCCGTGATTTTTTTTTGGTCGGGATGGCTCTCTTTCCAGGTCATCAGTGGTATAATTAGAACTCCTTGGGGGACTCCTCTCCTATATCTCTCTGACATTCTATAATCTCCTTAGCTACTATGTATCATATAATATATATATATTGTAATATAATATAAAATGATATTTGGAAAAAAAAGTTTTTATATAGGTATTGACTAAAACTTCAATGTTCATATT
>NW_027110763.1:141903-145662 GCF_000696795.3 Halyomorpha halys | reverse complement strand
TCAGGAAAACATAAATATTTTTGTTTCAAATTACTGACACAGCTAAAGGCTATGAATCCGGAGTAGCAAAATAATTCAAAATTTATAATAGTTATAAGGTTGTTGAATGAATTTATGTTATGATTTATTGACATTTATTATAAATGAAAGAATCAGCTGTAAATAAATTTTGGAATGACAGAAGTGTGTAGCCTGTAGTATTCAAGGATTGGCAACAGTCCAGGTCTTGGCAACCGCTAGGGGTTTCCTTCAGTTTCACGTTCAGCGGTAGTAGGACAACTTTTTTTTTTTTTTAAGGAATAGACGACCTAAATATGGAATAATAAAAGATTTAGAAAACAAGAGGGTTCAGTGCCGATAACACCAACATATTGTGTGCACGTAATGTGAAAACCTAAATCCTTAAGAATAATCCAATCCTCCAACCTACATTTCGGTCTACCCCTTAGACGTTGCTTATTGATTGTTTAAAGATTCGTTCATTTCGAAGCTCATTGGGCCCAGGTCAGTTTTTCATCGATTCAATCGATAAAAAAAATATAAAACCAATTTAGTTTTTAGTGTTCACAATTGCAGAGTGTGTTTTATTTTTAATGTTTTACGGCTCTCGTTATATAGAAGTAGCCCATCCAGTTGTTGCTTTGACTAGTGTCATCCTTACCACACGAACACTCCTGTGCTTATCAATAATCTTAAAACTATAAATAAAAACGAATCAAGAATCAATTGACGCGTACGATTTCTTCTCTAAGCCCCAATCTACAGAATCAGTTTTAACGCAATCCTCCCATCTACGTTTCGGTTTACCCCTCGGATTTATATCCGTCCGTTCAGAGTTTATTAACATTTTAAGGATCCGTTCATTATTAAGTCCCACAATTTTGCAATGCTATAACCTGATTTATATTAACCGGATGTAGTTACCTGAATTCTAGCTATAAATTCTACTTTTTCGGTCCGAATATTTTATGTAATAAATCATTTTCAAAAACCTTAAGGCGTTGATGTTCCCATAGTGTAAGAGACAACGTTTTGCATCCTTGAAGAACAGTGGAAAGAACAATAGTTTTGTAAATTCAAAATTTTAGATTGTAGGACAGAAGGCTAAGATTTTCGAAAATGAAAAATAAAAAAAATTTCCGCCTTTAATCTATCTTTAACTACTGTACTTTAAATGAGGAGAAAAGGGTTGGGGGTGCGATTAGTGGAGAATACAAATAAGTAAAAACATATTTATTAATGCCAACGTTTCGGTCAGAATTCTTTTTGAAGGACAAAAAACAATGTAACAACCATTAAATAAATTGATATGCAAAATGATCAGAAAATAATAAAAATGGCTCATCTCGATGTTATCACTCCAATTATATTAACAGAGTACATGGAAAAAATAAATATATTTTTTATTATGAATAATAGTTAAATTAAAAAAAAAAATCGTTAAGATTGTCAAATAATCCACTTCTGTAACAATGACAGGGTTATCAATCTTAATTTCAGACTAATTCTTCATTATTCAACCGGCTACTCATTTCTACTAACCGACTAGACACAGCCGACTCCCGAAATACTCCCCCTATTTAGAATACGAGGATACAGATCATGAGACAATATGAGGTCAGGGCTGGTGGGAATACTTTCTTCCCTGACAGTGTGCCAGAGCCAAATGTGGCAGGGCACAGCTGTCGCGTGTTTTTTTGATACGGGCTGGCGGAGGCTTCTGCTACGGAACGTTTAGTTAATGTCGCAATATACCTTCTCAGGCTCACTCGAGCGCAGCCATTTTTTTTTTTTTTATTAGGGTTAATCATCAAGTTGGTTTTAGATATTCATACATATCTTTTCCGTAAACAAAAAATAATTATGAATGGGATTGTAAATTGCCGTTTACATGTAATTGGATGTTCAAAACAAAGTTAATAATTGACTCGATGAGTGTTAAAAGGACAGTTCTCCATTATTTGTATTAATCCATTTAATATAAAGAGATCTATATAAAGACAGTCTGAACGACAGAAAAACCTAACATGGACGAACTATCAGATTGATCGTGTAGGGGCAATACTAATGGATTATCGAGAAAATTTCTTAATCTGATCATATAAAATATTGTTGATTATTTATCAGTATTACCTCTACAACATCAATCAGAAAGTCCGTACGTTTTACTGTCATTCAAACTGACCGTAGAATGGTCCATTAAGACTACACTGTTAAGAATGGATAATCCATCAATTTTGGAGAATCAAATTTTAAGGAAATCATTGAATAATAAACAATCAATAATTATTAAAACTATGCTATTAATATATAATAAGAGTTTAATAAACTTACCATATCAATAAACCAGTATTTTCTGAACTTATTTTATTACCAAGCACTAATATTTGGACACGTACCTGCAACAAAATAAATAAAAATAAGTACATCAACTAATAAAATTCTTTAATAATTTAAATAATTATATAGTTTCAAAGTACAACTCCAAAATGGTGGCTAGGGGTAGACATATTTATGTACTATGTTCTGTTGTGATATAACCTACACTATTAAAAACTATTGCTTTAATTGGACAAAACCTGTTGATTTTCGCGTGCTATGCTAGCTTAAGGGATAAACAAGTATAATTAAACTCGCATTAATACGAATCACTTCAAGGTGATGTTCAATAAAGCTTTAGGGCGAAAAATCCTTTCGTTAACAACGCCCATGTTTCTATTTTATTTTCCTAGATGTTTGGTTGTATATAAAAAAAAAATGAAATCTGTACTGCTAAAACCCATGAAAGGATAAGTAAGGTATTACTAGACCAGCGGTTGTGAAAGCAGATGATTTGGTCAGAATCATGATCGACCGCCAGATTGCTACCCAATTAAGGGTTCCCAATTTATGAGGCTGGGTGGATTCCAGGATGGCTCCAGAACCCACAGGGCTGACTCACGGCTACAGGATGCAGAAAACAATTTTCTGCCGGATTCGAACCTTGGAGTTTGTAGCATAGTGCCTTACCCCAGTGCCACCGCTTTGCTTTTATACCAGTGACATTTCAATTCTTTTTTTGATTAATATTATTTTTTTATTCATTTATTTTTTTCAATCCCAAAATTTTGATCTATATAAATTTGAGTTAATTATTTTAATATGTGATTTTCAGGGTTTAAGTAATATTTAATAGGTTATTTCTTCTTAAAAGAGTTAATACCAATTTTAAGTTTGTTTTTTTTCATCGTTTAGGGCTACTGTCTTATCTGGTCTCACCCTAACGTGCTTAAATCCATGATATAGAAATGACATTCCTGAAAGATGTGGCTGATTTTAAGTGTACTTTTAAATTATTGACATTATGGCGCTGGTTGCTTATTGATCAGAAATTAATGAGTTATATTTGTCCTATTCTGAATCTAGCTATTGCGACCTGCTCCCTACGGTAACCTTATGGAGTCTGAAGTTAACCAGCAACAACGGTCTCATTGTTTGTAAGTGAGCCATGTTGGAGTAGTACTTAGATACTAGTATCATAGAAATCATTAATAAATCATAACAAAAGCCAAAGCAATTGTTATCAATATTCCTTTAAATCAGTGGTTCACAACCCTTAGAAGTCTGCGGAACACTAAGCCGGGAATTAAACCATGTGCAGCCCATTCCCACTTCCGACTTAAAAAAACAGAGCCCCCCATCACAAAAAAAAATTGGAAAATAAGGTAGCTTAAAAGTGAATTTTGTGTGAATTTCCGGCCCTTCTCTTCGGCCTATTAG
>NW_027110763.1:135731-141152 GCF_000696795.3 Halyomorpha halys | reverse complement strand
CAGGAATAATGAGGGAAAAATAATAACAAAAATTAAATAAAAGTGCATAAATTCTATGTCTAACAATGGTTTGATAAGTACAAGGCTGTTGTATGTAGCAACTCAGTATATTTAGGTAGCACTGCTTGTAAAAATAAAGTATATTTCTCTGGAGTAAATAATGTTAAATGAATTAAAATAGCTCTACATAATATTCGACTTTACAAAACTGTATTTTAATTCGGCAAAAAACGAGAAATAAGGCGAATCGTTTAATTACTGGGTTCTGTTTCGGAAATGGAGGTTTTGAAATCTCCCAATTATCACCTAATTCATATAATGTTTAAATATGGAAAAGAACAGATCCATTTTTGTTTTTTTTTGTAACTCCTTAGTAGAGGAAGTAGTTACTGTCAATAATCAATTTATAAAAAAATAATAATTGGAAAATTTCTGCCTCCAATTATTTCGACCCTAATTCTGTTTAACTGCAGGATCGATTCTTGTTGTAACTCTGGTTAGAGAGCAACCACTTAAACTCTATGATTGCGGTCCTCATACCTAACGACTGGTACCAGTAATGGTAGGGTAGTGAGCCTATCGGTAGTAAGTTAATTGCAACGATTTACAAACACCCTTCAATCTCCTAAACTGATAAACCCAATTGATCTGTAATTATATTTCAAGAAATCTATATTCTCTTTAATGAGTAATCGGAGAAATGTACAAGCTCCAATATTTAAGATTGAAATGTCTTGAATCTTCAAAATATTACTTGCTAGCCGGGTCGGCTATATTCAATTATTGCCTGAAATGATTATGCACAAAGTATAAACTGTATGAACATGAAAGTTTTATATTTGAAAATTAAACATTTACGTACACATTAATATTTTTTTCGCTATAGCATTGCTTATGTTTGTTCGACTTAGGTTAGATTTTGATCATAACTTTTTTTCTACTGGATAAATCCACGATTTCAATATCTAAGAATTTCCCCAAGAGGATACCAGACATTGTGAAAAAAAATGGTGCAAAAGGGCTAAGAACTTTCTGAGATCTAAATTAAGTAACAAACAAACATTAAATTTTATTTCTGTAAATATTACTTTCTTGCCTAAGTAAAAGATAAGTTGCCCTTACGCCCCTTGCGCATTGCCGTCGCCCTTAATATTTTTTTCAACTAAGTATTCCCACAGGAATGGAGGAGTATTACAATGTGTAATTTAATTTTTTTGGGGGGGAGGGGGGTCAAATGTGGTATTTTCGCTTTGTCCTGCGATGGTAGTTTTTTTTTTTTTTTTTTAAACAAACTGAAGAAATGTGTACTTTAACCGAAATTATATATATCAAGTCTTGCATTGTATATTAAGATTAAATTAAAAATAATATAATCCTTGATGCTCCTTATTACGTTACAAATAAACTCATTCACAATGATCTTAACATTCCATTTGTTGTAGATTTGAACCAAAACAGATACGCGTCTTTTCATTCGAAACTCCTTACCCATCCTAACCCATCAATTCTTAATCTCTCATCCTTAACAATCCTTGATAATCCACCGAGGCGTCTGAAAACAAGATGGCCACGGGACCTTCTAATTTAAATTAATTCTTTAAGTACCACCAATAGGTGATTACTTCCCAAGATTTTCAAGTGTATATGAAACATAAACCATATTTACTTATTGTATTTATTATTTACACAGTTGTAAATCACATTAAATAAATAAAAAAATCTATTCTTCTCATAGATAATCAGCTACGTTTGGTAGTGTATTTGGTGATTCTTGAATAAATATACACATACTCAGTGTGAAGTTTCTTATAACAAATGGTATATTTTTATTCTATATTCATGAATACATCATCAATGTTCGTTTACAGTAATCGCGAACGTGATATTTGTATTCTTAAAAGACGATTAATATTAAAATTTACATATTATTTACCTTTCCGTTATATATAATAAGTTTTATTGGCTAAAAAATTATCGCAACGACTGATTTATAAACGGGAAGAAAACACCTTTGAAAAAGAAAATCATCTTTATTTATACCGTTAGTCAAGAATTTCAGTAACGATGTTCTAGAGACATAAATAAACATTTTTAATTATTTACATACAATCATAAATATATAATTCCATATCATTTATTTATTTATTCGATGTGTGGCCTCTGGTTCGCATCTCGAAAATTATACATAAACATGGTGTTCCACAATACACTTTCACCCCCACAAACTTCTAAAATTTTTGGAATTTCGAATTATAAAGAAAATGTGCGAAATATAGAACAAATATACATAAAAGGAGACCTTAAAGAATTTCTATAATTACAGAATGAAAATAAAAAATACTAAATGATGAGAAAAATAAATAGTGGGATACAATTATTTTACAAAAGCTAAACTAAGCCATGTTAACAGACTAAGACAGTGGTTGGCAGTAGTAGTCAGTATCCACGCGACAGAGCAGCTGCTAGCTGGTGCACCTGGAACTATATCAGTGATCTCACCGCCTCACTGCTAGCCGGCTGCTAGAACTTTCTATTAAACTAATTTCGAACTACCCTCCCCTGGCGATGATCCATTATGGCACAATAGTCTCCTGTGTGGGCTGCTTTCTCTCATCCATGTAATCAATCCATTTATTTATATAGTGTTGGTAGGAGATAGAATCTAGGCGTGTTCTCAACCCTGTGACTTCTACATATCGGTGAACTGAAGCTCCTCCAGAAACAATGTGATAATCTATAATGCAGCACTAAGACCTTTCATAACACATGCCTGTCCCGCATGGAGCTTTACTAATACACCCAACTTAAAAAAAAAGTATAAATATTCCAATAAAAATGCCTTAGAATTATTAATTAAAATGGATAAAACCAATCTACCATGGATGCCGATTATATAGCATTTCTGTCAGCACATGTGCGTGTATCTGAAAATGTTGCTAATTATCCCTTACCTAATCAATTCTAACATACTGTGGAGTAATCAACAACCTATTCTAAACATTGAGGGCGGTCAAGTTTACATTCCACCACAAAAGAAAAGTCAACCTTCTTGGCCAAAATGAGCCGACGATGCTGCAGTTGTGAGTTATTAATGTGAAACCTAACTAACTTGACTACAAACGCCCAGTAAGCGCCTTACCTGACTCCAATTCATTCGAATCTAGATACAAGTATAGATAGTGTGGAGCTTGTGTATGGACAGATGCATGGAGATTTCCTCGGACCACGGTATGTTAGGCATTCTTTTCAAAAAGATCACTACCATAATCTCTTCTTTTTTCCTCGTCCTTCAAGAGTATTATCCTTCGAGAAGATCCTGAAGCAGCGAAGGACAACAGCTGCATCTCCGCTCCTGGAGGAATTTCAAGTTTCCTCGTAGAGTTTTGCAATAGAGCGACGGTATGGCACCTTAGTAATCTCCCCTATATCCTTTACTGTCCAATTAAGGTCGATTAATAGTGATTTTCCTTTTTCTTCGCAACTTCTAGTCCTTATTAAGGAGTTATTACACATTTTTTTCTCTTTCTTGCTCGAATGGATACTGTAGAAGACAGAAATAGTTTTTCCAAGAAGTATTCAGAAAGTGCTCTTTAATTAGACGGATGGGCTTGAGATCGTTCGTTTCTTCAGTTCTATCAGGCCATCCTGGGAATCAAGGGCATCTGTCCCAATAGGAAATATAGCAGTACCTCGGAGATGAAGGATACTATGTCCATTTATGCCGACTATATATACACATATATAAACATAAATAAAAACTATATATATAAAATACATAGTAAGGAAAAGTACTGTGATCATGCAAAATTTTGGATTCCTGTTTTCGATGGAAATACATGTTTTGAGTCCAGATAACCAAGTTTCGTAAAATCGACTGAATCTGAGTACAGCCTAACTGATTTGACAGCAACATTTCTGTTAAAATCGACAAGCCCGAAATGCCACTTTATAGAATCGATTTTTCACATTCTTCGATTGTCTCGAAAGCAGCTCTAATGATAAACGATAAACTCGGAGAATCGATGTAAAATAAAGTGATCTTATCCTCATTCGAATATTCCAAAACGGAGCTTAAATACAGAATTTTCCAAATTCTGTTGTAGTACCTTTGATTTGGCTTATATGAAATTAAAAACCAAAAAAAAGTTCTTATAGATAATATTAATAAACCACGGATAAATATAAATGAAATTATTTAAGTGAAAGTCGTGTTACTGCTCCAGAGTTTTACTCTCCTTAACACATAGCGACTCCCTTGACTTGGATGTACGCCACAACTGTATAAAAAGTACATCATTTGCTTAATTGATTAATTAATAATGTAATATTAGTTAAGTAATTATTAGGATTTCATTATTTGATTAAATCAATATTACTTCATTTTACATCTTACCTTGTAGTTATATTTTATTGTTCTTATACTATATTTTATTCACTTATATTTATTTACCCATTGTTTTTTTTAATTTTCCCATTTACTATTTCATTATAACTTTTCACTTCACATTGTTTCAATTAACTTATTTCACTTTTCATTTTTTCATGCTTATGAAGTCTTGACTATTACACTTATAAACGATAAATTATTATCGTAACGATCTATACAAAAATAGGTGTTGTCATTATCTAATTATTTTGCATTTTTAGGTTTACACCTTTTTATTTAATATTTTGTATTTACTGATTTTATAATTATTGTATCATACCTATATTCATTTTATTCCTAACTATATATTTTTTATCGGTATGTACTATTAGATGGGTATTTTATCATATAATTTATATTTAGTTTTTCCTAAATTAGAAAATTCTTATAGTTGGAATTCTTATAATATTTTTACATCTCTTTCTTGTATTATTTTCCATTTTTATAATACTTTTATATCTCTTTCTTGTGTTATTTTCCATTTTTTATAATAGTTTTATATCTCTTTTTTGTATTATTTTCCATTTTTTATAATACTTTTTATCTCTTTCTTGTATTATTTTCCATTTTTTATAATACTTTTATATCTCTTTCTTGAATTATTTTCCATTTTTTATAATACTTTTATACCTCTTTCTTGTATTACTTTCCATTTTTTATAATACTCTTATATCTCTTTCTTGTATATTCGACGTATTTGAAATAGAAATAAAACTATTCCCCTCCACTCATTTTCGCTTTCGATATTCTATCTAATTCGCCACAGCTATCAACTTGGACAGGTGGTTAGTCTTGATTTGTTCTTTATTCATTTATCCATTTATTTTTTTTTATTTATCCTGACGAAGCCCTGCAAAGTGGGGCGAAACGTTGGTTAACAATAAATAGTTTTCTTTTACTATTTTGATAGCTTTATTGACCGGCACATGAGCTATCTTCCTACAATCTACTTCGTACGGTCAACTATCTTCTTCCAATATGTATATAAGTTTCTT
>NW_027110763.1:132660-135681 GCF_000696795.3 Halyomorpha halys | reverse complement strand
TTTTTTTTTATTTATCCTGACGAAGCCCTGCAAAGTGGGGCGAAACGTTGGTTAACAATAAATAGTTTTCTTTTACTATTTTGATAGCTTTATTGAACGGCACATGAGCTATCTTCCTACAATCTACTTCGTACGATCAACTATCTTCTTCCAATATGTATATAAGTTTCTTTATTTACTTATTTGTATCTTATTATCTTAGAATGTCGCTACTTAAAAAAATTGTAACTAACTATTTTTGTCTCTCTTTCGACAGCAATCCTGAATATCTTCTTCATGTATTTGAAATTATACGGTCAGTTATTTGTATATATATAATAATATATATATTTTGTAACTAAGCTGGCAAAAGCTGTATCTTAAGTGTCGTATTGGGTAATAACAATTATTTGAATTAATAGCGATTACAAAGAGATAATAAGAAACATGTCAATTTATTTAGGAAATGAACTGTGTCGTTGGAAGCCTTTGTATGAAGTTTATAGCAGCAATAAATTTAACTCGTTCCTTTCACCGAGACTAATTATTGCGACTATTTCTAACATGAATGGGACAATACCTCAACCGAATAATAAATCATTCAGGATCGTTTATAGAGGAAAAAAGAGTGCTTTTTGTATTCTATTGAGGAGAGTTTAAAATTTTACGCCTGTATTTCCCACAAGGCAGAATAACTAGAGAATAAACATTTTAGAACTTAACGGCAAGCATAAGAATAGGCGACAATCTTTAGAAAAGCGATTCGGTTTATGACTAACAAAGGCAGAACTTTCACACTCAATTGTTTCTTTGATTTGTGCAATATCGGTATTGAACCATTTATACAAAAGAAATAAAATCAAAGCTCGATAAGTCCAAGTTGAAGGGAGGTGGAACATTTTATTTATTTATTTAATACCAGATAGGCCTGTGTTATTTTTTTTAAATAATTGATTATGGGGGATATAGCCTGGAACAAAAGACACCCCAAACTATTATTATAATAATAGATAAACATAATAAGAAAAAAAAATAAAAATATTACTTCTCAATAATAATAATAGTTATGAGAGTTAGTTGACCGTGGATGACGTACGAGGAGAAGATGGTTGGGGATGCGGTCAAAATGAAACACAAATAAGTTAATGTAACCTATTTAATTGTGCCAACGTTTCGGCTAGAGTTTCTAGCCTTCTTCATGGCAAAGAACAGAACAAGATAACAACCACAAAAAGTATAGAAAATATAAACAGAATGACATAAAATGAATAATTTTACAGAATAGAATTAATAAAATGAAGTGATGAGAGAAGTGGGAAATAAAATGTAGACATAGGTAATGGGGTAAAATGGGAAAAAATGGGTAAAATAACATAATTAAGGAAATAAAATAAAAATGAAGTTATATAATGCAAAGAAGTATGAACATACTAGTCATTAATGATTTAAAAAGAAAATGAAAGAAAAAGAAAATATATGTAACCATAATAATTGATAAAGATGCAAAATATAAACAAAGTTTAACAAAAGAAATGAGTATAAGAAAACAAATTTTTTTTTTAAAACAACAATAATAATACAGTGAGCATAATTGATAACGTGGGTAAGGAAAATGGATAAAAGTGGAATAACTGGATAAAATAATAATAGGAAATGGATAAAATAATAATAGTAAAAGAGGAAAGTAAAATTAATAACGACATTAGTAGACCTAACAAAACAATTGGCCTCTCATGCATAAAAAAAAAAAAAGTTAATTTGAAGAAAAGACGAAGAGAGAAAACAAAAATAATAATGAAAAATAAAGTTGTTCCGGTCAATAGTGGTATAGATACATAGGTAGTGGTATAGATGCATAAATAGTTGCAAAACATAAATGGTTTCACTTTAAGAACAGAAATAAACACGTTGTTGCACTTAAACTGCATAAGCTACAGAACATATATCAATAATAAACTCAAACATTCTGAGGAAATGTAAAAAAGTAAAGATTACATCAGTGTTTATTATCCTTAATGGCTATGATATCGTTTTGAAGGTAAAGCTGAAGTGTTTTCATCAATAGACTGAAATGTCTCGGAATTGCCGATGTTAATTTGAAGATATATACTACTATGTCGAAAGTAATTAACTTATCTCTTTGTTAATTATTTAAATTGAACAAATAATGATGTGGCTGTAGATTAAAGTAGAATTACATGGAAAAATTGTCAAGAGGATAATATTCTGTGATTATATATATTGAGTTCTATATAGAATATTACTAATGTTATAATAACATGAGTAATATTCCTTAAGCCATTGGCTAAGCTGAAATTATTCGTTAAACCTCTTTACAACCGGTAGTTAGATTAGGTTCTGCTCCTCTAAGTTTGGTCTTTGGTAGTCTTCAGGTGAGGACGGCTTTTGATATCATTTTTAAGATTAAGTGTACAATTAGTACATGAGACCGATGAATAAATTAAAAAAAAAAATGGTGTCCAGCCCATAATTGCTTTGTTTGATTATCTAGTGGCGCGGATTTTTTGACAGATGAGTCGATAGATGTGCCATCATTCGTCAAGATGAAATGGTTAAACTCTAAATAGTTTTTAATGCAATAGATCACGTTTCATGTATTACGAGAAGCCAACAAAATCATCCTTTAAAATAGTATTCATACAAATAATTAAAACCACTGGCTCAGTAATGAATCATTTACCACATATCCTTCATCTAACCTATCATTATCATATCATCATATCATCATATCATTCATCTAACATATACTTTTTTACATTTCCTCAGAATGTTTGAAGGAAGGTTCGCATTCATACCTTAGAGGAAGGAGTGTAATGGAAAATTGAAGCCAATCAGGCGGGCCATGGGTGCCTTCCAGGGGCGTGGCAGCGGAGTAGGAGAAGAGTAAGAGCCAATCACTGGCTTATATCTGTTTCAGTTTAGATTATAATGATGGACATTCCAATTAACCTCTTACCGTAAATTTTATTCTCAAACATCAAATCAAATTTCTAAAGAAACAAAAAAAAAAAACTTTTTTTT
>NW_027110763.1:126963-132523 GCF_000696795.3 Halyomorpha halys | reverse complement strand
TTAAATTTAAAATAGTAATAATAAATAAAATATAACACTAACTTGATTGGTATAAATAAAAATATGGATCAAGTATATCAAAGAAATAAAATTAACAATTAAATTTTGCAGCTTCACATACAACGCAACGGCTTTCAAGCGACTGACCGTACTTCAGATAAGCATAATCTAGAATATTCTACATGTAAGTTTTTTGGTTGAATAAATTAGCCGTCAAATCATATTTTATATAGAATCTTAAATTAACGAAAAATTAAATAATAATTAAAGTAAAATACTTATGACTGAAATTTGGATAGGATGTTAAGTATGTGTCCCTAATAGAGAAATAATCAGCCAAATCACCAAATGGATCCAATCAAGTGGTATTTACAAGAGTAAAAATCCAAGGCATGTTTTTTTTTTTGCGGTTTTATGCACTTTTTGAGGTGCTAAAACCAAATTTGAAATTTTCAAATATATTTCCTAGCACTTTCTGATGAATTGGACAACTTTATTTCTTTAAATTTTTACTCGTAACTCTTAGAACTATGTATTTAGTTGAAAAAAAAAATACTTCCTTTATAAAACTTTGAACCTTTAATACTTTGAGCTTTATAAATCAAATATGATCTTTATTTAATATTAAAATATGATAAAAAACTAATGCATGATACTTCTGCGTTTCTTTGACACAAGTATGAATAAGAGAGGAATTAAAATTTATTTGTGACCCCGATGATAGCTGCTTGGTCGGCATTAGGTAGTAGATAGATTAATCAGCGTTTTATTAATCATAAGTATCGATCTAAAGATAGGAAAATACTACTGGAATAAAATAAATTATTTACTGTTTTATAATAAATCATCAAAAATATTCCATTTTGTATATTGTCTCTTTCAAATAAAACATTAAAACGAAATAAACCTGTAAAAATAGAATAATACATACATTGAAGGAAAAACGTGATAATAGCTGTTTACTGTTTATATGTAAACGTGTGAGCGTTTATATATAAATATATAATTAAGCTCTAATGAAGAATACATCGATATGAATTAACATGTAATAGTTGTTGGATACTTAACAATGTGATTTATTTAGTTCTCTGTTTTTGTTAAAATGAAACACGAACAGGATATATATAGCATTGAGATAAATGATAGGATAAAATGGGATTGAAATATAAGTCGAATATAACTTTGAACCTGTTTAATGTACATTTAGGATTTATAAAAGTATATTAAATAAATTCTTATAGTTGATTTTACTCACTACAAAAACCCCCTTTCAACTATAACAAAACAAATAGTTTGACGTGAATAGAATAAAATAAATAAAAATTATGTTTATTTAATTTCAGATACAACGCTGATTTACTTAATAAGTGACACATCTGACAAGACATTTTTATATATTTATTTTTAGAATTAAACGTATTGCAAAGATAGTAGTAGGCTGAGGTAACTTTCGTTACTGTGTTCGTCCTACAGACTTTCCTAAAAATATTTAAGTTGTTAAAAATTAATTTCAGTCTACAATACAATCTATAGGGTACCTTGAACGAAATAGAAACTTTTATTTTTGTAATATGGGTCACTATCCAAACAAACCCATATGTTGCAATATATATTGCAATTAATTACTAGACTACTCCAGGCTTAATTGACTGGTTAATTATGAACTTCAAGGTTTAGCCAGCAAAAAGTTAAGGCAATGCACGTACGAATTCTTTAGGGGGCTTGAATAATTGTCATACTTAACCTGAAGGCGATCCTTCAATCTGCTCATTTTCTTTTCTCCTAGATTCTGATTTTAACTTAAACATGCTAAAGTGTTGTTGTAATCGTTTCTTTATTAATGATCTTGAAATAGACTGCTTCGTGTTCGACTTACATTGAAGTACCGCTCTGTAGCTAGGGTACTCTCAGGTTCTATTGGAACTAGAGCTTAGGGGGGAGATGGGGCTTTCACTAACCGGTATTCAACAAAGAGGATCCCCTGGGGGACCAGAAGGGGCGATGGGAAAAGGAAATGCCTCTGCAGCAATCACAGCATCTCTATCCACGGCTTTCATTTTGGTTTATATATTCCTACGTAGTAGCACATCTGTCAAAAAAAAAAAAAAAAATGGTTTTATTTAGAAATGGATGTTTTCTAAAAATATTATCGCAGACAGAGGTTTCTTTTTATACTGTAGTCCCTCTGCAGACCATCCTCAAATTACTAGCAGAATTTTAAAAAAATAATCACACTCTACGGTAGAATTTATAAAATACGTCGAATAAAAAATACAGATGTCCCTCAATCAAACAAAGCAGTGAGAGAGAAAAATGCTTTATTCATTCATGCTTTCCAAATACATCGGGTTGCCACATTAAACATCATACTGATCAATCCGTGATTGGACATATATAGATTACATATTTTAACATGATATAATAAAGTAGAAAGAAAACTTTATTTTTTTCTTCTTTCTCACAGTTTTACTTTACAATCAATTCTACACACTAAATACAAATATTTCAATTTATTCCTTTTTTCTTTCCCTTTCTTGTACCTTCTATTTCACATTGCTTGTTTTATTTTATTAACAAATTCACTCTCCCGAAACCCCCACTCAGATCCTCCCCCAGTGACCCGTTAAACAAATTCACTATTAGACGGCAATGTGGATCAAACCAGAGAAATACTGGTCATAGCAGTAGATCAGTTTACAGTAAAACAAACAAGTAAATACATTTTACCAAAACAAAACTAATACACAGATTTAATGGAAAATATAATAAAAAATTGGTTAAAAGAAATACTAGATTGGATACGTAAGTAAAATAATAATAATATAAATACAATAATTTAATGAGTAAATAAGTTAAAACACACAAATCAACAGGTCCACCTACTAAAATAAATAGAAAAACTGTTTTTATTTAAAAATAAATAAAAACTGTGTTTGCTTTGCTCCTAAGTATAAATGACAACCTACTAAAACCATTTATAAGTGAAGTATATGCTAAATAAATAAAGAGAAAATATCTGGTGCTTACCACCCTACTTTAAGTAAAAATTTATCCTCACACATTTTAGAACACAAGTTTTTATATTATTCACTGCGGCAATACTTTCCTGCACTAATTTTCCAAATGGGCCTTTGGTTAAAGTTGACACATTGACTAACTCCAATTTCACAAGTAATCAGAAAAATATTTTTAATAATATTTTTCGTTGTAAAAGTTTAACATTTTTTCTATGTAAAAGTATGGAAGAAATATAAAAATATTACAGCTTACTAAAATTTACATTCTACTCTTGACCATTTATGTTATGGATCATTAATGAAAATATTCAGAATTATTTTAAGAAGTCAGTTATCCTGTCAAATGAAGGGCTCATTTATATGTTGAGTAAAATTAGAAGACACTGTGCTACTAACTCGAAGGGCTTGGGTTCGAATCCGGCTCTGGCAGATAATTATTTCCTGTTTCATTATAGCCGTGAGACAGTTCTGTGTGAGTTCCAGCCGGGCTCCACCCGGCCTCATAAAGCGGGTACCCTTAATCGGGTAAAAATCTGGCGGCCTAGCGTAATCCTGATCAAATCACCTCCTTGCACAGCCGTTGGCCTAGTAACAGCACTTCCTTACAAACTACTTCATCCCTGACCCTTTATCGATATTAGAGTTATAGAGTAAATTTATTTAATCATACACCATCACCTGTATGGGAATTAGCTGGGAGATTATTCTTTGTTTTATTTATTCATTTTAATATGTTGACCTCTCTAGCTGTGTGTTTTAACGTATTTATTCATTAAATCATTTTAATTTATTAATACTATGTTGTTTTTTTTTGTGTGTGATTTTTTTTTTAAACTTATTTATCCATTCAAGTGTTTCCTGTAACCGGTTTTTTTTAATTATATTTTCCTTTTAATCTATGTGTTATTCTTATTCTCGTAAAATGTATCTAGTTGTTTGTTTTTGGTAGACTGATCTACTGCTCTGACTACGAATGATGGTCTGATCTCACATTACCGTCTAATATTGAATTTTTTTAGCGGTTCACTGAAGAGGATCTAGGAGGGTGAATTCCGGTGAGCGAATTTGTTGATCGGGTGAATTGAAAAATTGAGCAGAAATGAGAGGGAAAAATGGGAGTGAGTGAAACATTTGTATTGGTTGTACAGACCGAAATGGATTGTAAGAGGAAACTGTAGGGGTGAAAAAAAATTGTTTATTATATCCTATTATGTATATCTTTTTTTTATGATTATACCATGTATGTGTAATGTAAATATGTCCGATTACGGATTGATAAGTATGCTGTGTGAGATAGCAACCTAATGTATTTAGGCAGCATAGATGAATAAATAAAGTATTTCTCTCTTATAGAAAAAAAAAATTGATCACTATGGTAACATAAAAACATTTATCAGACGGGTGAAATGAAAAAACGCACAGTTTAACAATGAAACTGGTGTGTTTATTTTTTTTATTCTCTATTACCTTCTATAATTTTGTATGTCGAACATTATTTATTTCTAAAAATTCACAGCTTTCCTACGCTTTATAATACGCCTGTATTAAGACTCTTATTTTTGGAAATTTAGTTTGAAATATAGCTGAAAAATTTATCCTTGAAATCCATCTCACTAAACTTGAAAATGAAGAAAATATTTCTATATTATATTATTCTATATGATTTGAAAAAAAAAAAAAGAAATGCAGTTATATTTGCATTTTTATTTAACACACATTGGCCACTTGTTATCAAAGAATACTAATTTCATTACTGAAGATCTTTTGAGAATATACTTTTAGAGTTCAAAAATTCACAAATCGAGATTAGGAACGGGGCTAACCCACAGGGACACCCACAAGTCCAATCGCTTCAAGTACCAATACACCACCTGAGTATTGACTGTGATGATTTAAAAAGTAACTATCTATTTTATCATTAATTAATTATTATCTGAAATTAAATATCGATTATGCTAGTAACATTAAATACTCCAAATAAAAAAATGTGACAACCCCTCATCCCCCGTCCCCAACGTTTTTGGCTCCGACCAGGAATTGAAGAGACACTGGTGAAATTGTTCCAATTTTTAAGTGATTTGTGAATACATGTAAATTTGAATAGAACATAAATAAAAAAAATTAATTATAATAAATTATATTCCAATCCAGTCCTTAGCCTTAATCTGCTTCTTTGATTCATATAATGATTTTTTTATTTAAAAAGAATTAATATCAATAATAATAAATGGTAAGATAAACATTAGAAATTTAGTGTACTTTTCTCTCTCTTTTATTCAATAAAGACATCCTCAGCAGGTAATATTGGTTTGTTTGTTTGTAATACTGTCAACTGCGGTCGAAAGGGAATCACTTTCACCCATAGTCGAAGAGTCTATACCGAAAGGTAAAGTGCAAAATTTATTGCACCTCGACTAACATAGACACAGGTACAAAAAAAAAAAAAAAAAAGGAAAGTTGGAACAAATGAAAGTGTTTTCGGTGAACTACTTTTTCAAACTTTTTCGATAGTGTATTACAGTGTAATAGAATAGCTATAGTTA
>NW_027110763.1:124874-125390 GCF_000696795.3 Halyomorpha halys | reverse complement strand
TTAATTATAAATTAAATAAAAATCCCACTTTTAATTAAATAAACAACTATAATGAAGTTGTTTATACCCATATTTCTTTTAAAAATAATGTTATGCATTCCTATATAACTGTTACACAATTATGATATCCAAAGAGATAGAATAATTACAGAGAGCAAAGAGGTTTAGATTTCCTGTTGATCGCGTAACCGATGGGAGTGCTATGGTGACTTCCGACTTGTCTATAAAAACCTTCAGAGCACAACCTTCAGCCTGATTGCGTAATATCCTTCTTTAGCATTGCATTCACTATCTCTCTCTCTATACACTACATTCAGGCTCTTCTTTTAAACTTTAATTAATCAAATTATAAATTATATTATTTGAAATAAGTAAGTAGCTGATAAAAACCATAAGAACAGAAATCTAAATAAATATAGATGACGAGGTTCTTGTATTGTTATATTTTATTATAAAACTAGTAATCTATGATTTTTTTTTTACACTACACATGAATATCTTAGTTCATGACTGAAT